>NW_019173745.1:0-145783 GCF_001646965.1 Fonsecaea nubica
AGGCAACAGGCGGTGTTAGTCGGTAGCACGATTCAGGAGAGCTCGTCTAGTGCCACTCCTAATTGTATATCAACAAACACACGCGGCCTGAGACAGGCCACAGGGATAGACAGGCCAATCCATGCAATTGTTCTCCAGTTCCTAGGCCTGACTTGCGTACCAGAGCAAGAGATATACTTGTAATGTGCACCATAGCTCTTTTGTCCCCCGGAACCAGGGTCGTCGGTTATCGGCTATACAAAACCCCCCGGGCGCTGGAGATTGCGGGGAGCGAACCACTGACAAAACTAAGTGGGGACGGGGGTTGCGTCTGCATCCAACGTCCTGTATGTTTGCTCATTGTGGTGCTTCAGAAAGCTGCTGTGTATGTTGTGGTGAGACTTGTCTACAATGATCTCTTCCCAGAAAGATCCGGGCCTGGATATGTCGATGCATAAGCCTCCTCGTCAACGTCGAGCTGGAAAGGCCTGTGAAAACTGCCGCGCACGTAAGGTCCGTTGCGATGTGACCGTCCGTGGCTCTCCGTGCCGCAACTGTGAGATCGATGAGACACCGTGCCTCATGGCTCGGTGCCGTCGCGGCAGGTAAGCGATCAAGTCGAAGACACAGAACGCTACTAAACGTCGGTACAGGAAACACAAAGACTGGTATCTTGGACTGGGCAGATCTCGGGGTGAGAATGCCGTCGCCAGGCCTGTTGATCGCAGAGAGGACGTCTACTATACCAACCTCGACAGAATCACAGACGGCGTCGGACCCTCCACTAACATTTCTACCAATGCCATGGCGGTTCTGCATTCAATGACATCTTTGGGGGACGTGCCACCGAGTCTAGACAGACTTCAGCAACTATCTCCCACACCCATTCAATCCCCAGCAGACATCCCTCCACCAGAATTACAATCACTCTTCCAGTCGTTCCCCAAGAGCTTTACAGATATTGACATAGCGTATCTCCGAAGCAAGGGTGCTCTCGATCTGCCTCCCGAGAGGCTTCGAAACGAAAGTATTCGATGTTACTTGGAATATATTCATCCCTTTATGCCTTTGCTCGACCCCACGGAGCTCTTGACTGTGGTTGATGGAAATTGCAGCCATGGTTCTGCACCGAGGCTCAGCTTGTTACTGTTTCACTGCGTGATGTTTGCGGCGGTGCCGTTCGTCGACGAGAGCCTCGTCAGAGAAGCAGGTTACGCCAATCTGAAGATGGCTCGAAGGGCATTCTTCGAAAAAGCAAAAGTATACCTCCCTTTGGCCCTTCTGGACTGGACATTCAGCTCACACAGCTAGCTCCTGTACGATGCCGACTTTGAACACGACAGCATCACCATCATTCAGTCTGTGTTGCTCATGAGTTTCTGGTCCGACAGACAAACACAAGAAATCCACAAACAAACCTGGTATTGGGTCAACATTGCGATTTCAATTGCCCAGACCATTGGGCTGAACCAAGACCCTGAGCCGCTGCCACTGCCGCCAGAGAAGAAGAGTCTGCGCCGACGTCTGTGGTGGTGCTGTTTCATGAGAGACCGGGTAACGTGCCTATACTTGAGCCGTCCGTTGCGGATCCAGCCAGAGGATTTCAACGTGGCTCTGCCGACGGTGAAGGACATGGAGATTGACAGGCCTGTGGCTTTTCTGAGCTCAGAGGTGTGCTCGCACCGCCTCCTTCACCTCTCTTGTTACGACCAGACTACGCAGGTTGAGTTGGCCGAGATCTTCATCTCCTTCTTGAAACTCTGCATCGTGATAGGAACCATACTGTCTTCACAGTACTCTCCCGTCAGACCACCTTCGGGGCCTCGAAACAGGGCTACTCAAGCGGCTATGCCGACCATGCTCTTCCCGGTCCACAGCCCGAGTTCGGAGCAGAGTGCTGCAACGCCAACAGAGTCTACGATATCCCCCCTCGAGTTCACACTTCAAGAGTGGTACGACAACTTGCCTCGTTCTGTCTCCTGGAAGACACAGCCAGAATCGCCAGGTTCAGTGTGGGATGGCATTGCCCGGGAGGACATTCCATCTGCAAAAAGGCATCCAGACACGAGGACAGACTCGACCAAACCGTCGAGCGTGGCGATTCAGCGCGCCATGTTGCACATGTGCTACTACACGGCTGTTTCCGCCTTGCATCGTTCCCAGAACCAGTCCCGCCACTCGCAACACCAAGTGTCGGATTCTGCGGACAAAATCGCCCAGATTTCAGCCTTTTTGAATGATAAAGGTCTCGTACGCTACCTTCCCGTGACTGTCATCACAATGTTGGTCCCCAGCATCATCACGAGCGCTATGCGCATCAAGGCGATAGTTGAAGCGTCACATCGCGGAAGAAGTGCCCCTGTCCACGACGACGAGCTGGTCCGAGTACGAGACAATGTCAATAGCCTGTTGGTCTCCCTCAAAACCTTCCAGAGGGTATACGTGGCAGCAGACTTGGTGGCAATGTTGGTCGAGGCCATGCTTAATCACGCCAGGATGAAGATAGTTGTTCCCCAGCCTGGTGACTGGGGAAGACTCTTTGCAGGAAATAGAGCGAGACATCGAGCCTTCGAGTTGGACGTGCAACTTGAATCGACAGATTCACACAAAACCACGTCGGCGAAGAATAAGCCACCGCCTGTTCCCGCCGTTGTAAATATACAGCAATCCCCAAGCCTAGAGACCGACACCGCCCTTTCGGCAGACATACACAGCACTGACCTCAGTGCTTGTGCGACGGACGGGGACAACAGCTGGCAAGAGCTTATCGATCCCAGCGCGGGCCACGCCTTTGGTATTGGCGTAGGTGAAAGTCTGTGGGACGCGGCGTTTAATCCCGACAACAATGATTCGATGGGACAGTGGAACTTTGGCAGTATTGGGATTGACGGCTTTGACGAAAACATCGACGGCATGATACACTGGGATGGCACCGAGATGGACTGGCTTGCATGACGCGGGAGCGGGACAGAACTATGAACCTGGCAATAATCACTCCCTTATATGCGTTGATACGTCCGAAGATGTCTTGTATGTAGATAGCCGCTAAAGCGGCACATGCAGAAGCGATGACCACTAGGTATTGCTATCTGAGACTCCGACATGTTCCTCCTCCAATGTCCTTGACGAACGAAGGCCTCATTACACCAAGTATACCGAAGCAGCCATTATCGTTATCGAACCATGAATAGCCCGTCAGCCATACAAGTGGAAATGGAGGACAACTGGTTACCCTGTCAGGACGAACCGGCCTTCATAGCCTAGGTACAACAATGGTCCCGAAGGGCACGGCTATACTAGTACTGCCGCGTACGGCAATACCCATGTACATATGTCCACGACAAGCTGCCCAAAGTCAAACCTGTCATTTGGACTGATACAAAAGTACTGCGATCCCGCTTTGACCTTTCCACAGCTGGTTATATCCGTATATTCTACGCCTCCCGGACGAGCCAGGCGATCAACACAATACCAACGGTAGCAAAAGTGACCTGCAAAGCCGGGAGGAGTGAAGGGTCCGAGGGTGGCAGTTGAGAGGACGTTCGGCCCTTTTAACCGCACGAGGGAGCGAATTCGGCTGCGCAGTTGGCGATTTCATTATACCTTGGAGACGGAGGTCATTGCAGTCTATCAACAGATATCTTCCACCATGCCGTTCCTGGCTCAAAAAAAGCTGAGCGTCCCAACTAAAGATCTGCTGTCGTGGATTTTCGACGGTGCAGACTATGACCCCGACAAGCCAGTAAGCAATGTGGTGTCTGTGCAAGAGTTCGCGCAGCTCGGTGAAGAACAGAGGGCAGCACTAAAGATACACACCTGGACAGATCTATATCGACACCTCGAACCCCTCGCGAACACTATCCCTCAACCACGGACTTGGCTTGGTCCGCAAACTCGCTGCTGGATTCCGAGCGGCGGGACTCAACAAGGGGGACTGTGTCTGTGTCCACTCTTTCAACGATGTAAGTGATCATCTCCTTCTAGCTGTGTCCCTGTCATTCACCATCTCTGGCTAAAGCTGTTCGAACATTGACATTGGTACCACCCAGATCTATTACTCGGTGCTGTTCCTGGGAATCCTCGCCGCCGGGGGCGTCTTCGTGGGGACGAACCCTGCGTACACGCCTTTCGAACTGACACACCACCTCAAGACCTCGGGCGCAAAGTATGTCGTGGTGGAACCGGAATTGCTGGGAGGCATAAAAGCCGTGGCGGGAGACTGTGGCATCCCCGACGCCAACATCCGCATATTCAACGTCAAGGACCAAGCCGTCCCGAGCGGGTTCCTGCCGTGGTCGGAGCTCCTGTGCCATGGGGAGCGAGACTGGGATCGCTTCGACAATGAGGAGATTTGCAGTACGACACCCGCGGCGTTTCTGTTCAGTTCGGGGACTACCGGGCTCCCGAAAGCAGCGGTGGTATCCCATCACAATCTCATCGCCGAGCATACTCTTGCCGTGGCGCCGGAGGTGGTTCCCTGGAAGGTAAGAGTTGATCTATCTCTTCATGCCGATGGTGATAGAGCCAAGCTCCCTCGGTGGAAATAACAGCTCCGGCGGAGCAAGCAAGAGACGTGTTGTTGATGAAGCCCTGCTCACCTCTAGTCCAGGTCCGACGTCTGTTGTACATGCCCATGTTCCACGCCGCCATCGTGCCCATCGGCCACACCACGCCTTTCAAAGCGGGCCACGAGACGTACGTGATGCGCCGGTTCGAGATGGACGAGTTTCTGCGCTCGATCCAGGAATTCAAAATCACCGAGCTGTCCATCAGTCCGCCGGTCGTGGTCATGGCGCTGGCAAGTCCGCTGTTGCCCCGGTACGACCTCACGTCGGTGAAATTGTGCAGGTCTGGATCCGCGCCCCTGGGCAAAGTGCACCAGGGCGAGTTTGAGAAGCATTTGGCCCCGGACGGCGTCTTCAACCAGGTCTGGGGCATGACGGAGACGACGTGTGTGGCGTCCAGGTTCTGGTATCCGGAGAATGACTCGACGGGGAGTATTGGGCGGTTCGTCTCCAACCTGGATGTGAAGTAAGTGTCATCCCTTCCATCGTAGTCAAGACGCGGTGACTGACTCGAACTCTCTCACAGGCTCGTCGATGAGGAAGGAAACGACATCACCGCGATCGGAGCCAAGGGCGAACTTTTAGTGAGAGGCCCGATCGTCACCAGAGGCTACTACAAGAACCCCGCCGCGAACAGAGACGCGTTTGACCAAGAGGGGTATTTCAAGACCGGCGACATCGTTTCCTGCGGAAGAGTCGCGGAGGACAACAACGGGAGTGAGAGTCAGGCTGACGTCGGAAATAACAATACCGCCCAAACCACGCAGGAGACGCTAGCCACGGTGAAATGGTACATCCACGATCGCAAGAAAGAACTGATCAAGGTGCGAGGATTCCAGGTCTCGCCTGCGGAACTGGAAAAGGTCCTCTTACAGCACCCGGCCATCGTGGACGCGGCGGTCATCGGTGTCAAGGTCTACCACGACGCCACCACTTCGTCATTGTCCTCTCGCGGCCTCGTCGACAGCGGCAAAGACGGCGAACATCCTCGCGCCTATGTGGTTCTGAGGCCCGGTAAGAGTGCAACCGAGGCGCACGTGAAGGATTGGTGTGCGCAACATTTGGCCAAGTACAAGGCTTTGACTGGCGGTGTGAGATTCATCGACGCCCTGCCGAGGAACGCCGGCGGGAAACTCTTGAAAGGTGTCTTGAGAGAGCAGGCGTCAAAGGAAGCTGGATCGAGTGCATCAGAAATCAGGGCCAAGCTTTGACTTGGTTCTCAATCACCACTGTCGTTTAACGGGGGTGGTAGAGGAGTTTCTGCAGGGGTGCCTCGGATGGGTCCCTGATGGACTTGATATAATCCACCTCGGTGGTGCAACATATGGCTCTTTTGATGACGGAAGTGGTGATTCTAGATTCTTGTGTGCAAGGCTCCTGGAAAAAGAGGAGGCTGGTATAGCCAATCAAAGCATCGATTTATATGGGCCCGCGGAAGCTCCGAGACCTGATCGAGTTAAATCACAGCCAAATGTGGAATCGTGTGGATCGCTTTCGTCTATGATTGGTCGTTGTCAAAATGGCCTCCTCGTATTTTACGAACGGAATCTCAAGACTCGCATGTTCCAGCCATCGCATCTAAGAGTACTATCTGAAACCAGGTTCGATGGCGTCTGAACGTGAGGGGTACCTGCAGGTCTGGTGTCATTTATTCTGTGAGTGAGTTCCAGCCTCGGGGCACAGTAATCAAACCATAACGGCGTTGGTTGGAAATCGAGATCAAAGAGGGGCTCGCTTGGGGGCACGACCTGGATTTCAGCAAGATTGTACCTCCGTATTTCGTAGTGTGTTCAGCTACTGGGGGAGATAATCCATCAGGTACCATGAGTTGGTGATGATGGGAATATCGTACAAATTTCGGCACATGGGGGTCGATGGAGGGTTTGAGGATGCAAACAACGCCTTTCCTACCAATGACTCCCAAAAGTAGATTGAGACTGAAAATTTTGCAACTTTCTGGCGGACAATGGCGCAGATTTGACTGATGATACTCCAGTCAAAGCCCATGAAAAGCGCGTCAGCCTTGTCAACAGTGCCAAGACACCAACCCACTTAAAACGCGCCTTGTTATCGATAATGAAACACGGGTGCGGAGGCCAGGGTTCATCCAGCCTCGTGTGGCTTGAGATAGCCGAGTCCACGCCCGACTGCTCCCCCCACCCAGACTCTTCCAGTGGTTCCAGTGCCTTTCCAACCACACTGATTTCACCATGGCCTCGAGAAAATAGAAAGGCAGGCTGTCTCCCAGCTGCACTCCCGCGTGTTCCATCCAACGAATTCTTCCACGTCTCTTGTCCATCACAGCATTTTGCTGCATCTGCATCGTCATCATCTTCCCACCGACCTCGTGACGTGCCAAGATCCAGGTCACTCGTGTGCTGCAGCCAGTGGACGGCGGGGCAAATCTCCTGCACTTGAACCAGCGGTAGCTGAGGCCACATGCGAGAACTTTGAGGAGAAATTGACGACAGGATTGACACAATTGGATGTGCAGTATTGAAGTCTGGTGCTTCTGATTTGGGCCGTCGCAATATCGGCTGCTGAGCAAAAGAGGGGAAAAACAAACCTGAATTGATCTGCTGCCACGATTTCCCCGTGCGGGCCGGACCCTCTCGTCCTAAAGTTGCCCATCATCATCATCCAAGTTGCAGTCCAGCTTGGCCAGGTCGACTCATTCAACTCACACCACAAACTATTGCATCACCACGCCCGCTCAAATGTCCCAAGACATGTTTAATCAAGGGTTTGGTGCCCTCGCACCACCGCATCCTCGCAGATTGCCCTTTGATCACAACAACACCGACTCTTCATTATCCCTCCCTCCGCCACCCCCTGCCAGAGGCCACCAACGATCCAGAACCACCACCGACCTTCCGCCGCTTGTCACCCGCACCCAGTCTTCCTCCCCTACGAGAGCCTCTGCATTCTCCTTTCTGCGTCCTCAGAGTACGCGCTCTCTGTCACCGGAGCGACTCAGGCCTGCCGATACGGGTGACGATTTTGGTTCAATAGAGTCGCCGACAAAGAAAAGACCGGTCAAACTGGCGAACTGGTTCGAGGGGTCTTCGGAACCTGTTAATATAACTCTGGTGCCGTCGCCGCGCAAGGAAAAGTTGGATCCTCTGCTCGAGGCGTTTGCGCCTGAAGAAGCTTCCTCCACCAGTCCAGAACTCGAGGATTCTACGCTGACACGTCGGACCCCAAAGAAACCCAGTTTATCAGGCCCGGCCGTCTCATCAATGTCGAGGTTCAACTTCTTCAGGAGGGCTACGACAACACAGAGTGCTCCCGATGATCCAGATGAATTGGCGCAGCTTGACATCGACAATGCTCTGTTCCCGCACGGACACCCGGGTGAATTCTCCCCCGCTGCCTTCAAAAACCTCCAACTCAATGCCGAAGGGACAATACGGCGCTTGCAACAAGCCTACCGAGAACAGCGACAGTCTCTGAGATCGGTCACCTCGACCAAGAATGTCCAAGCAGACGAACTCGAGGCAGCTCAGACGAGGAATGAGCATCTAAAACTGCAGTTACATGAGATGGCAGAACGTGCTGCCGAGCAGGAGAATCTGATTGCGGATCTGAGGGCACAGCTATCGGCACAACTCTCTCTCGAGTCTCAACATCAGAGTGTCCGGATAGTGCCGCAGAACACTGACTCCAAACCTCGTCCGAAGTACCGCCGCTATCGCTCGTCCGACGTTTCTACGTCTGGGGAATCAGAGGCCGGGTCTGAAGTGAGCTCAGTGGTCAGTGTCTTCTCGGAAGCGTTGTCAACGGCTACTTCTCAGGCCACGTCTGTCGCGAGTCCGGTCTTGAAGTCTGCGAGCTTGGCCAGAGATGATTGTTCACGGTGTCATGGATTACGACATTCGGATGCATGGGATGTTGTGGGTATGATGAAGATAGAGTCGGCGGCTCTGAAACACCGCATCGCCGAACTGGAGAGTGCACAGGACGACGCACTGGACTTTCTCAGTGGACTGAAGTTGTCCTCGTGATCAAGTACCGAGCATTATGAGTTCAAGATACCCAGGTGTATAGGTTGCTACGTATAGGTTGCACAGATTCTTGTGTATAGGCAGATTATGTTGTATAACCAGAGATTCCATTCAGCCTTGGTAAATCACTGGAGTACAAACCTGCCATTGTCGTAACACTTGATCTCGTGTATCGGAGCACCAGCGATTCTGGCTCGTCTGCTCCAGTGAGGCTGAGCCTCGTTATTGGTGTTAAAGGAACGAGGCTGGAATATGCACTGCCCTCATTACGGATTTCCCCAGCCACCGAAACCAGCCACTTGATGCCTGGACCAACGTCCAATCCGCTCCCTAAAGTCCTCGATCTTCAGCTTTGAACTTGTTTACGCGGTACCTTTCGCCTGACACTCCTACTCTACAGGGGCTGCGCAATTGCATCTTCAACTTGTCACTTGATACCCAGTGACCAAGGTAAAAAAAATGTCAATCATTCAAAAGTGCTGCTTGACAAACTGACTGCGAGTCTACACACATACATTTCCTTTCCCCAGTCATTCTTATCGTTTCGCTGCTGGCACTGCAATACTAACCCGTCAAGAAAAAAAAAACATGTCCTTTAGCGGCAGGACACCCGAATCTCTTCTCCCGCGATCAGACTCGAGAAACCCAGCGACGACGTGTAGAGGCATCACCACGACCGGAAGACCCTGTCGCAGACCTCTCGCCGCGGCCTCTCCCAAGAACTCGCCCACCCCGTCACCGAGTCGGGGCAACGGGGTCCTCGCCGTGTTGGAGGAGCAGCATGCCGCGGCTTTCTACTGCTGGCAGCACAAGGACCAGGCCGAGCAGTTGGCAGCCCAGGCCGGGCGGACAAGTCTACACCCGTTGAAAGAGAGGTCGAGCATCGAAACACTGATTGAGCAGGTGGGCATCCTCGAGCTGGACGAGGATGTGCCCAAGAGACACCATCGACGACGGGAGCCGGAGACTGTCAGGCGTCGGGACACGTTACCGTCGGGTTGGAACCAGATGGAGAGTCCGTTGATGACGGTGCCGGAGGGGGTGGTGCATGACAGAAGACGACCAAACCGACGACCGCCGCCACCTGCACGATCGAACGTGAAGCTCTCTTGGGCCTGCTGCATTCAAGCCGACCACGACGATGATCTGCCTCCTGCGAGGGTTCGAAGAGAAGATTGGGAGAGGCGTCCTCGTCCTCGACCTCGACCTCACACAGACACGAGCGGGCCATCACCTGCACGACCCGAAATGCGGCAATCATCTCCCCTGGCGACGACGACGCGACCGAAGCCGAGTCCAGCGCCCTCTCAGACGCAGACACTCCTGTCGCTCATCCCGTCCAGCCTCTCGCCCCAGACCACCTCGCAATTACTCGCGGAGCTGTCACGCCCGATCTCGGCCGCGGACGAGGCCGGATACATCTACATATTCTGGCTGACGCCCGAATCCGAAGTGTCCAAACCCGACGACGAGACGGCTTCGTCCCTGTTGGATGATGATGACGACGACCTCGACCTCGACGACAACACGGCTCTCTACGGCCGCAGCACCTCGCAGAGAACCACCCAGGCACTTGCCCGCTACGCGTCGGTCCGCCGTCCGCCCAACCAAGTGCACGTGAAACGTACCATTACGCTCAAGATCGGGCGCGCCGCCAACGTCCACCGACGCATGACCCAATGGACGAAGCAGTGCGGGCAGAACATTACATTGATTCGATACTATCCGCACAACAACAACCGCCGGGCAGCCGCCGCCTCAGCCAGCAACACCCAGCATACTCCTCCTGGTCGTCGTCCACCTCATCCTCCACCCGCCAGCGCGCCGTCTCCCGAGACCCACGGCGCCAAAGTCTCGCACGTCCACAAGGTCGAACGGCTCATCCACCTGGAACTCTCGGAGAAGAGGGCCGTCAAGAGCGGATGCGAGCAATGCGGCCGCGAGCACAAGGAGTGGTTCGAGATCGAGGCCACGCGCCAAGGCTTGAGAGGTGTGGACGAGGTCGTCAGACGGTGGGTGGCGTGGGCCGAGAGACAGTGACCAAAAAAACAACAACATGAACCATAAAAACAGGTAGCCAGCAAGAGCAATCAACAAGCAACGAGTGCAGTGCAGTGCAGTGCAGCGCCCTTTAGACATGACTTTATCTAACGAATTGAAAATGATCCATGCAGAGACTATAAAAGATTTTTACGTTTCGTTCAGCGTGTCGCGTATGCCGAACAGGGTAAAGGATAAAGAATAAGGATACACCCTACCTCGATCTAGATATCCATAATGAAATGAACTACCATCACTCCTGATCGACATTCTCCATGTATATGTCCATGTGATGAGCCGTGAGAGAACAGTACGGGCGATATGAAAGAGAGAGGCACGAGTGATACAAAATCAACAACCTTGGAAGACAAGACAAGACAAAGGACGACCCAGAAAAGAAAAGAGATGCCCGGGAAGAGAAGAACGAAATAATAGATTGTAGATTGCCGTTGACTTGGTTCTTCCCCCCCCTTCTCCTCTTCCTCAGACCATGTCCATGCTCATGAATGTACAGATCCATCATGTCGTTATCCTGAATGATCGATGTGATCAATGTCCTTCCAATTGATGTCTTTCCGTTGGTGGGCCTGTCAAAGCACGTCGCGACAGGCATCCAATGTCAACCATGATGCCGCGTACAGATATATCAGGTGGTTGTTGTCCTGGACGATTGAGGGCCGCCCAGAGAATTGACCTTTTGTTGTCCGGGTTCCTAACACATGGATCTTTTCTGGCATCGGCCCAAGACACAAACAAACCGTGACAGAGACAGTCATCTGCCCACCGTCGTTGATGTCAGCCCTACTGACCTTCAATACCAGATGCCCAAATGTCCATAGTGTGTCCACCCCCCGGAAGCTTCTTCCTTGAGCCACTTCCCAGCATACTGACTCTCTTCCCAATCTGCGTGACAAGTCCAAGACCAGCTTTTGGAAACCCCCGTTGCCAGCAGGTCTCGCGGGTTTGTAGTGAAAACGGGACATTCTTTCTTTAAACCATCGTCTGTGGGTGTGGATTTTGGGTCTGGCGGAAGACAAATAGTCCCGAAATCGAGACTCTATAATAGTGTGAGCGGTAGGCCGTTGGGTTCACGCTTAGTTCCTGAGCCCTTCATCTCGACGTTTGGTGTGGAGCAGTTTGGTCTCAGGAGAGGCAAACCGTGGTAAGCTCGTTTGCAAGTGACCAAGGCTCTGATGATCGCAGAGACGGTCAGGACGTGTGGAGTTTCGCTCCGTCACTGGGTCCGTGATTTCTGTGTGAGGAAGGGGCAGACGCCTAAAATGTTGGTATAATATGCTGGGGTACCTTGTTTTTCAGATACAGTGTTGCGTCAACGAAGGCGCCAGACACGGCCCGCGTAAGTTCATCCATGGCTGGTCAGGTGGTCATTTTCTCCGGCTCACTGCTCCTTCGAGATCAAATTGACTGCGGCTGATCTTGCGAGTAGATAAACAGGCCCTGGGGTGAAAGCGACAAGATGCTCCACAGGTTTCGATCCACAACAACAACCCTGCAAGAAGCTGCAGCCGTTGCACATTGACGGCGGAGAGATACTTCGTATTTCGGCGGGAGCCAGTCCCGCGGCTTACTTTGATGCGCTCCCCCAGTGTTGGCTCTGCTCCAGATTCCAGATGTCGGCCACGACCCAGACCTTGTGACCGGTCACCTCGCAAACACCACGCGGGACCAAGGACACGCGTTTCCCTCATGCACTGCCGCTCAGAAAACTTTCTGTCTCGTGGCCATAGAGCGTAAGTAAGTCACGGCAAGGTAGAGAAGCCAATCGGTCATGAATCTGGGGACGATAAGATGGAGTGTGGGAGCGCCGACACTGTTCACAAGGCCAGGACAGAGCCCAATGGGGGCCTATGCATATTGAGACTCGACCGAGGGAGAAGTAGTTCGCGAATTGAGTGGCTCAATTGCGGTGTCCCACAGTGCCCGGCGGATCGGTACAAGTGCTTTTGAAAGCTGTGCAGGCGAAACTTGATCGATCAAGCCGACGAGGTCCTCCAGCGCAGTGAGAACGAGTCGGCATAGCACCACAGCAAAAGTAATTCTGTGTGTGTATATATATAAAAGGGCGTAATTCGGTTGGCGAGCGTGCCACATTCGTCTTGCTAGGGGCTGGAACACAATGGGCTCGTGGGTTGGAAGAGACAGTATGCGATGCGGTCGTGTCATGATGTTTGCTGTGCCCCGTCGCAGAGTTTCGATTGCTGACTGGGGCGTTGCGGGACGACAGAAGTGTGGCAACCGTCTCGAGACAGCAGTCTCATCGGTGCCGACGGACGAGGAAGTCTATGCAGCACGGAACCCAAAGAGGCCGTCTCTCGCAACTCGAGGCTCGAAGTCAGGATGCTGGGAAATCCATCACTCCAGATGATGATAGACCTGCCACGGCTCGATCTGCTGCAAACGTGAATCAGCTTCTGTCACAACTGGGGAAACATGGAAGTCACTCACCTTCACGAAGAGACCAGGCTGATTGTGGACGCTCGGGACCAAAAGCATCCGTGTGAAGCTTGCGGTTGTCATCAGGCACGAGGACATCAAAGAAATGTTTAGCCTCCAGCTCCATCATGAGCTAGAGTATGGGGATCAAACTGTGTCATGTCGCAACGCTGAGATATAAAGGACGACCACCGGCCACTCCAGAAATTGAGATTTGTCCAATGTATATGAAAATCACAGACCCCCCGGGCAGGCAACAGTCGTGCTTTATGGTCGAAGGGCGGTGAAGCGTAGTCGACGTTGAAACCTGGATTTGTTTGATCGACTCCTCCAGGTGTGGCCATCCGTGGTCGACGTCGAAATCAGCAAACATTTCTCAGCTCACTTCAGCCTCTCGAGCAGCGATATTGGACCCGGAAAGGCTGGATCTGTAGCACAGGAATCGTCATTCATTACGCTGAACGCAGCAGCCTTGCCCCAAAAGCCAATCACATATTCTTCTTCCACACATGTACCCATCTCTTCCAAAACGCCACCTCATAGCCTGGCCGGTTAACCACTTGGCTGTGTCTCATTCCCATCTCCTTGTGTGGACGTGGTGGGGTTCGAATGCCGCGAGCTGCTGGCCTCGCTGGGAGTTTGCGTCAGGATGTTCTGGTCTTTCTTCCCTCGCCTGCCCAGTTTTGCACTCTTCGAGCTGGAATTGCTCGTAAATTTGGACAGAATTGAATCGCTCTCCCCCTTGTCCGATGACCCACTGACGACGCTTGACCGCGTGTCGACCATCTTCAGCTCAGGTTTCATCTCGTTCCACTTCCTGATCACCTCCACCTTCTCCTCCTCGGTTGCCTTGCCCACCGCCTCAAACCCTTCGATATACCTCGTGGCAAGGATGTAACTCAATGTGGGATCCCCGTTCAATTTCTTCTTGATCACTTCGTACAACACCCTGACTCCGAATGTGGCGTGGCCAACCACCAGTCCTCTGTTGGAAAAGAACAAATTCCCAATGCCCTTCCCCAAGCCTCTGCCAAACCCTTTCCAGCCGTCGGATTTGGCGCCCTTGTAGGGTTCGTAGACAACTCCTGCCCACGCCTTTGCGATATTGATGGGGGCATGCACAATTCTAGAAGTGATGGATCCCACGGTGCTCAGCATCGGATTGGGCCCGACGACATGAGAACTGATAGACCCAAATTCGACGGGATATTCGCAGGGGCGGTAGATTGTAAGCTGGTTCACGTCCAACAAGCCTTCGTTGCCCAACACTGTAGCCGCGAAAGCGCTCAATCGGAGATCTTCCGTGTTGGATCCTTTGGTTCGGACTGACCACACCGCTGGCCGTGAGGGCGCCAGCATACAGCGGAGGCGGTCGAGGTCCATTTGTGCGTGGAAACTCGCCGCGCCGACTTCAGTGCCCTTTTCTTCTTTGATACGCTCACCTAATTCGCGTGCCCGCTCCAAGGTCTCGGGCTTTAGCGCCTCTAGGATGGCGTCCGCAAGTCGGTCTGCTGTCAGCTCCTTGTATGGGACTGGCATCGGTCCCGCACCAGCCCTGGCAACCATGGCTCCCCAGAATGGCTGGTCGCCAAAGAAGGGGACGATGACCGTTGGACGGCCCAAGGCAATTCCAGCGGCGGTCGTGCCAGCGCCACCGTGATGTACCACACAAGACACGTGCTGGAACAGCCAGTCATGTGGTACATTGCCCAGCATATACACGTTATCAGGTTTGCCCATGTCGTCTCCCCCTAGCCCACCCCAACCTTTGGAGACCAAAGCACGTTGGCCTGTCTTCTTGACCGCGTCGAAGATGAGCTTCGTCATGGCGTTGGGATCGTCTACAACGATGGAACCGAAGCCGACGTAAACGGGCGGCGGTCCTGCTGCAAGGAATTCCGCGAGGGTTGGGTCTGGTTGGTAATTCGACGCCAACGAGAGGAAGTAGAAGCCTGCGATGGTGATGTGAGGGCCCCAGTCTTTGGGCTTTGGGATCAGTGCTGGAGACCTGGTTACCGCCTCGTCAATCGAGGGCTCTTTTTGGTTTCCTGAAGGCTCAAGAGGTTTGACAGACTCACCAGCAATAGGTATAAGGTATGCGTAAACGATGCAGCATGTCCGTTGCCGCCGCCTGAGAAAGCATATGCAAACCCAGAGTCTCTGTTCTGAAGTTGTTCGTGATGTCTCCCAGACCTTCCCAGGTCATCATGTCGACGAGGGTATAGCTCATTTCGTTGGTCATGCTTCCGCTAGCCTTTGACGATTTGATGTTGGCGATGGGCTGCGGAAACTCTCGAGTCGGCGACCAGGGCATCCTACCATCGAACGTACTTCAGCAATTGCGCCGCGCCGTGGACACCTCTTCACTTACGTGAACATCAAATGCAACGGAATGCCCAACTTCTCAGCGCAGTGGATATGTGCAAAACTGGGCGGGTTGGCAATGATGGCGTGCGCGACGAAGGGTTGCTTCTTGGGCGCTGCCGCCGAGACGGTCTCTTCGTCGGCTTTCACCTCGTCAAAGTCGGCGCATGACCTCCAACACCCTTGCAGGATCTCAGCCATGCCTCTGCGTCGCTTGCCCACGTCACCTTCCTTGATGGATTTCATCCCAGGGATCAAACCGGGGTTCTTGACCATGAAGGCCATGAGTTCTGCGGGGTCTCCACCAATATCGAAGAACTCCAGCCCGTTCTCCTCGACGAATTTCTTGAATGTCCCGTGGGTCGCGAGGCGGACGCGGTGGCCGTACTGATTCTTCAAGACCAGCCCCAATGCGACAAACGGCTGGACGTCGCCGCGCGACCCCACGACTTGAACGACGACATTGAGCGGCGGAGGGATTCTCGAGGGTCGGTGGCTCGCCTCTAAAAGACTGTGGGCGGTCTGGGGAGGTGCGGCGAGTCCCTCTTGGATTCGGGACAGCTGCAGTTGCTCGATCTGTTGGGCGAGGAGCTCGTTGATTTCTTGGATGGTGATGTTGACTCGACCATCGTCTGTGAGTCGCCGTCAAGTCATGCTGATGCGAAAGAATGGACCGGTAGAACAACTAACCTCCTACTTTGGTTTGCGTGGTGACCCCATCTCGTTGCTCCTCGAGATTCGCCGCTGTATCGGGCGCTGGGGGTTGCTTCTTCACGTCGGACGACATCTCCTCACTCGCTCATTCAACTTGAGACTTGCTGAAGAGGCTGGATGTTGTCGAGCCGCCGCGTGCGTCTCCTGTCATGAGAAGGCTGTTGCAAGCCGAGAGACGACCATCGTTCGCTGCTCCATCCTCGTAAAAGGAAATTGTTTCGAGGATCCCCTGTAAGTCCACATCAAAGAACAGGAGGTGATAAGAAGCGGGAGTTGGAGGGGCAGCGCAGGCCCGGGAGGTGGCACTCTGGCTATGATGGCCTGTTGTGATCTGCACCAGCGCCCATGATTTAGCCAGCGATCCCCCATTGCGTCAGGCCTTGGCTGGTCCGTCTCCATCTGCGGTCCAGGGCATTTCTGTTCCCCCCAATAACCATCCCGAACGATGCGAAGCTAACCAGACGAAACGGTTCCAGTGCCTGAATTCCATTGCTTGATTGGGCTCTACGAAAGCTTGACCCTGGGATCCCTGGCTGAATCAGCCACCGCAGCACTGCGCATTGATGGAAAATTGACCAACTAACGATGAGCCGCAGTTCTTCCTCGAGCCTGATTGAGCATGGAGCGCGAATACGAGCGAGAGCGAGATTGAGACAGACACACCGCCTACACTCCACCGCCTACTACCCGTACATCGTATCCAAGAACATCGGGGTGGTGAAATAGATTCGTGATCAAAGATACATTTCAAAAAGAATATCCTTCAGGAAAGACCAGACCAAAGCCCTCCCGAATTGTTGTCAATAACTCAACTTCTCACCACCACCCTCCTTTTGTTCTTCCGGCGGAAACACCTCGTCCAGATACTTCAACAGACTGACTTGGGCCATGTTGGCGTGCACGTTCATGCCCAACCTTTCGGTCAACTCGGGCGACAGTTCCTTCTTGACGTCCTCGGGCATCTTGGCCGCCCAATTGACCTGCTGCCGCAGGAACGGCACGGTGTAGTATCCGAAAAGCAACGCTCGGTCCTTGTCCTTGGTCACATTGGCCCCCGAAGTGTGCCAGACGCGGCCGTTCATGAGCACGATGCTGCCGGCCTTGGCCTCAAAGGGCTTCAGCAGCGAGCGCGCGTTGGAGGGAATGTCCTCGCGGGTGGTCCACTTGTCGCTGCCGGGGATGAAGAGCGTGGCGCCGTTCTCGAGGTAGACGTCTTCCAGACACCAGATGACGTTCAGGGCCCACGTCGACGTCCACGGCTCGGGCATCACCAGGGACTGGTCGCTGTGCAGGGCCATGCTCTTGGACCCGGGTCGCGCAATGTTGGCCGTGAAGTTGCTGATCAACCAGTTGTCGCCCAGCACCTTCTCGACCATCTCCACCGCGACGGGATGCTGGACCAGGTCGCGGAAGATCTTGTCGAGTGCCATGAGGTAGAAGACGCGGATGTTGGCCGCATTCGGGTCCAGCATCGGCATGTACGTGTCGTCGCCCAGCTTGCGGAACTTGTCGGCCGCCGCCCACAACTGCGACAGCACGCGCGAATTTTCTTCGGGCGTGAGCACGTCGGGGATCACGGCCCAGCCATGGTCTTGGAGGTGTTGTTGCGCGGCTGCGATGGTCGACTCGGGTGAATGCGAGGCAAACTGGTTGTCTGAAGAGTTTGTCGTGGTGCCCAGGGAACCCATGTTGTTTGTCGTTTCCTCCGATATATAGCCTCTGGTGGCCTCTCTCGACCTCACGACCGACAAATACCAAGATTCTCGTGACAAAACGCAAAGACGACTATCTACACCGTTACACCGTTACACCGTGATGCAGTCAGTCACTCAGTATGTCACTCAGTGAATTTGTACGGCTTGTTGTCACCTCTCGTCCGTCCTTTCCGGTAGGTATTGTTATAATGATTCAGGTGTGCAGATTCCAAAAAGGACCCTGGAGCAAAACGGCCCATTTATGTATTGCCCTCGAGCATGGCATACCAGGACCAGGACCACCAAAATCCCCTAGTGAGCATCAATCATGTTGTCTCCTCCCTCTCCTCCGCCTCCTCCTCCCCCCCCGCATCTCCCAGCTCGATTGTGGTCAGTCCACAGCCGTCCAAAGTTATTACTCGCCTCCCTTCAGTCCGGATATCCCCATGGGGCAGGATCGTCTTGGTCCTCGGTTGAACCAACATGGCCACCCAGCCAATTCCGCTGCGGGTGTCTAGGGAGCAGAGTCGGTGACTAAGAAAGTATTGACTGGACAAAATCACATCTACTGCATCCGCAAACCTCCCACGCACAACCACAATCATGTTGGCTAAGGGAATGTCGACTAAGACTCGCAATGAGTACGTTTTTGCCATGTATCTATCCACATCAGGGTATACATGCCGAGACAAATCAGAGATTAATGCCATCTCTTCAACCCCCAAACTTCAACGGGTTCGCAGTGTCTTTCAATGGACCTGGATTGACCCTCCTCCACCCCAGCAGAGTCTGGGAGCATTATCTTCTTTTTTTGACACAAAAGATGTGCTGTTCGGCCCTCTAATTCAAACTTTTCAGTGTCTCTCGCATCAACCTAAAGTATCCAGCCATCCAACGCGCTCCGCCATGCTTGCCAACACGTTGCAAAGAGGGCGACTGTAACCCCGCCCAATGATCGCTAAAGAACACAGACTCGTTGACTCTTAGCCTCTTAGGAGATGACTATATGCGACCCCATGCACTACCAAAGTTCATGCTATTTCTCATTCTTAGCCTTGGCATGTCATCGTCGTTAGCAGAAGATCCTCTTGGTTGCTCGCTTGCGCTGTGCTCATCGTTGCCGCTTGACAGACTGGACTCGGCCTTGTCCTGGTGTTGTTTCTCCTCAATGAGTCTACCATCGAGAATATTCAAGAATGCAGCCGATTCCACCGTCTTAGCGTTGGGGTCCAGCATGAGTGGTCCTCTCAGAGAAGGATCATCACGTGTCTCATAAACTGGCTCCAGCTCCGGCAGCTCTTCTATAATCTGATTCTCCTTTCCTTTGTCGTCGGGCGCGGAAGTGAACGAAAAGTAAGAGTCAGAGTTCTCCGAAGGACGCAGAGGTGGACGCGTGGTGGGGGCGGGGGCAAGCGGTTCTTCTTGCTTTGGAGTCAACACACTACTCGCAGCGTCCGAGGAGAGAGTACCGTCAAAAGCCATGGGTGTGTGTCCGGCATGTCGCTTCAACTTTTCATCGAGCGGCGAGATGAGAGAGTTGACGTCCAGTCTGAGAGAGTCCTCTTTGGTAGGTTGTGGTACAGGGGACAGCGCGGGACTAGCAAACTGCGGACTGGTGATCTCCTTGTCGAACGACGAGGTCAAGGCCGCCGATTTGAGGGTAATGCCGTCCAAGGTTTTGTCGACCTGCTCGATGGGTATCGGGATATTCTCTTGGCCGCCAGAGGTGGGTGAGACCTCCTTGGACAAGGGAGGCAGGGCTTCATCCTCTGAAATGCTTGGGAGATGGCACACTTCGTCCTCGCTGGCAAAAACCCTGGTCACCGGAGGAGTGGATTCAGGACCTCGCCAGACTGGTGGTTCTGCAATGGTGGGTTCGGGAGAGATGCGAGAGCGGTGTTTGCCATTGATTCCAAAAGGTTGAAAGTCCGTTTTGAACGAGCGAAGACTTGTCGCCGACGAGTCATTGCTCGATCTCCTCTTAGGGTCTCTGTTCTTGTTGAGTTTCTGCTCCAATGCGGCTATCCGTGCTTTCAGCGCGGTTCGTTCAATATCCCAAGCTTTTCGCTCGCTCTCGTGAGATTGTCTGAGCTGCGTATTCCACAACCGGCATTGCTCCATATAGGCCGTGATGTCCACTTCAGGTGTGGGGTTGGTCATCTGAAAACCATGCTTTGGCAGTTGACTCGCAGAAGATATCGGGGGGAGTAGGGGTACATTTGTGCCGGCTATCGAGTGACGGCCTTTGGCTGGCATCGTGGGAGGATCTGAGAAGCGCACGGCCCTGAATTCAAGGGACGAGCTCATTGTACGGGGGTGAGTGAGTGGAGAAAAGTTGTCTGGGTCATGCTCGAGCGCTGGGGTAGGATCGAAGGCTTGAGTGGGAGATCGGGGAGCCATCTGTGGGCAGGGACGACTCGAGGCTGAGGACTATGATGTTTCAAGCTAGCTATCGTCGTCCAAGCACCGTCGATGTGTTGCCCAAATGAGTGTATGTAGAGTTGGCGTCGTGGGTGAAGAATGACAAAAAGCTGTGGGGATGACGTCTGAGATGGACGAGTGCCGAGGCCTAGAAACGAGATGACATGCAAATGCAGTCAAAAATATAAACAAGATTGCGGATGCGGACGTGACAATAGTGTTGATGGGGATGTTGACGACAAGTACATGGAGTCGTAGAAAGGGAGTTCAAGTGGGAGAAGATGAGAGAGTGTGCGAAGTGAGTTGGAGCCCAGCGAGTGTGAGGTTGAGATTGTGGGCAGTAGCGACAGGCGTTGAATCTCGCAGGCAGATTGACTTTGAGGCGGAGGCAGTTTGTCGCAGTCTCGAATGGCGCAGGCGTGTGTACCTCATAGGAACTTCAATGGAGAATTAGATAGGAGACCTGTGTACCAAGTACAGGTGTCTGCTGGAAAAAGAGTGGATTGAAAGCGATAAACAAAACGCCTCGTGGCATCCTCTTCGTCTCGCCTCTTTTTTTTTGATGGATGACGTTGGTCCGTGCCTGAAGCCGAGATGGAGTGGATTGTGTGTTTGTGTGTGTGTGCGGTGGCTTTTTTGGGGGAGAAGAGGGGGAGAACGGGAGAAAGGGACTGGGCACAACTGGGAGACTGGGTCACTTTGGATCTGCCGTCTAGGTGTCATCCACCATTAGCAGGGGGTGGAGGGAGAGAGAAATTTTAGAGCTTGGGCGTAGTGCGATGGGTGGTGATGGGGCTGACTACAAGTAGCTAGGCGTGCTAGGTACAGATAGCGGCTGTGATCTGCAAGGGTACAACCTGGCTCCGTCTGCCCCCAAAAGAGCCAAAAGGAGCCAACGGGGGAACAAACAGGAGGTCAACGGCAGGGCTTCAGGGTCAAGGGACCAACGGGGAGACCCCAATGGGGTTCCACTGGGCGTCAGGGTCCAGCATAGCACAGTGACCAGAGTGCCCGCAGTTCTCCATTCTGAGCGCCGCTAAAGCCACCGTCTCGGGCACCAAAGCCCCGAAGAACCTCTGTTAGGGGGCTGCTACAAGTGCTCAGGGTCTGCCAGCGAATTTCTGGGAACTGCCGATTAGTGGCCGCACTAGCTGCATGCAACCGACGACATAGTTACTTGAACAGTACGAGTACGGAGAGTTAACAAAGAGGCGGAGAAGGTTTTCATTTCTTCGCTTTTCTTGTTCCCTGATCAAAATCCACTTTTTCGTGTTGTTTCTGAATGGTGATGGCGTTGAAGATCGGAATCTCAGGTTGTGGCTCCTCAGAGGACACGCGATATACATCCCAAAAGGGAAAGAGGCAGGCAGAGAGCCCATTTGTCAGCGCCACGACCACCACATTCGTGACCAACACAAGAGTATAGATTGGTAGACGCCACGACTACCGGAGAGAGATGAAGACAATTGATTGATCCTCGAGCACAGAATCGCACAAGAGAGTCCTGGTCACTCAGTTTTGCTGGTGGCTTTTTTGCCAACTCATCACCCGCCGCTTTACCCTCGCACTAACGACTACTTACGAACAGTCGAATTGCCCTCTTCTCCTCAAGTAGTTTTCTTAATTGCTGGAAACCCGGACATACCTTGGCTCATGTCCAACGCTTCCACACGTCTGGTATAGAGTTGGTCTTTCTAGGACAGCTCAAGGACACAGTTTTGGACAAGGGGTCTTTTTCTGCTTCAACGCTCACTTAAAATGCTGTGTTGATAGACACATACATCCCAAACAGCGAAGTCTGTCTATTTGGGAAATTTCAAAGGATATGCTACATCTCCGTTGAGATGCTTTCAGCTCGTCGTTGCCCTGACTTGGTTCCCCCGTCCCTCTCGGAGAATGGACAAGACAACGGAAGCCCAGTACACCAGCAACAACAGGATTTGTGGCGGAAATGTTTACAAAGAACCCAATACCTAAGGAATTATGACTAGTTCGAGGGCCTGTCTGTACCTCGGATTGTCAACAGGGACCATTTCACCCCCTCAAATCCGACACGAAAGCGGAATTCCCGATCTGGAAATGTGGGTCCATATAACCCGAGGAACGGAGAATGGTGAGGTTGATATGGATGGTTGAAGATATGCTTGTTAGGAGCTGTCGAATGCGGTTTTTGCTTGTCAAGTCTTTATTACCAACCACATATCTGAGCCAACTCACGAATATTGCCAGTGCCATACTCTCTGCCAGACGCCATGATTGCCGCCAACGAAACACAGACCGACTGGTCGGCACCCAGCCAAAAGTCCATCGACGATGATCGCCCGATCAAAGTGATTTGCATAGGAGCGGGCATTTCTGGCATGCTCACAGCCATCCGGTTTCCTCAGAAGATCAAGAATCTAGACCTTGTCATCTACGACAAATCCGACGACATTGGAGGAACGTGGCACGAGAATCGGTATAGTCTCGCTCCTAGCCCATAGTCCTATCGATCCACACGGTTTTCCGCGCCGTGGGGTGTTAACAGACATGTTTGTTCCAGATACCCGGGCGTGGCCTGTGACATTCCTGCACACAGTTACCAATTCACATTTGCGAACAACCTCAACTGGAGTTCTTTCTACGCCGCGGGCCCTGAGATCCATCGCTACCTGAAGAATGTAGCTCGACGATACGATGTCGAGCGATACGTCAAACTCCGACATCTTTTCCTGGGAGCCCAGTGGCAGGCGGCCGACGGAAAATGGGAGGTCGAGATTGAAGATCTCGAGAGTGGAAGAGTATGCAACAACCATTTTTCTTGCTACCCAGAAATACGTACGACATAACGTTCACATGTGGCTGACAAAAGCAAATCCCAGAAATTCACTGACCGGGCAGACATCTTGATCAGAGCTACCGGAATTCTAAATCGATGGGAGTGGCCCGACATTCCAGGCCTTCGTGATTTCAAAGGGACTCTCCTACACTCGGCGAATAGAAAGAGCTGGGAGACTCCGCTGGATCCCAAGGGGAAAAGAATAGCTGTCATTGGGGGTGGCTCGTCGGGAATCCAGATTGTGCCTCAGCTCCAACCCACCGCGGCTCGAATTGACCATTACATGAAGGGCAAGACATGGGTGTCGCCAGTTGGTTACGGATCCGACAAATCCAACCGAGGAGTGACGGATAACTGTAAGCCTCTCTGTCTCTCCTCCTTCTGGTGGCACAGGTCTACCCCAAGATAAACACTAATTTGCATCTCCAGATAAATACTCGGAGGACGAGCTGAGGACGTACCGCGAGAATCCCGACGAGTATATCAGATACCGGCGGGAAATCGAACGGATCATGAACGCCAAACCCGAGATCCTGTTCAAGGGCACCGAGGAGCAAAAGGCCTTCTTCGCGCTCAACGACGAGTCGATGAAGCAGAAACTCTCCAAGAAGCCACACATCTACGAGAGCCTGCGGCCGGACTTTTCGCCCTTTTGCCGCCGGCTCACGCCCGGTCCAGGCTTCTTGGAGGCGCTGGTCGAGGACAACGTCGAATTCATCGGCTGTGGCATCGACACCGTGGTGGAGAACGGTATCAAGGCCAACGACGGAAAGGTGCGCGAGGTGGACGTGATCATCTGCGCCACAGGCTACGATACGTATGTTGTTGTTGTTGTTGTTGCCCTCATCTTCTTCCTCTGACCGACTAACCGGGTGCGCAGATCCATGGAAAACGAACCGCCCATCGTCGGACTCGATGGCAAGACCCTCGCCGATATGTGGAATCCCGACCCCCAGGCCTATCTCTCGATCTGCGTGCCGAAGATGCCTAACTTTTTCATCTTCTTTGGCCCCAACGGCGGCGCCGGATCCGGGTCGGCAATCCCCTTCCTCGAGTCGGTGACGCTCTACCTCGTCAAGCTGGTGCAGAAGATCCAGCGAGAATACATAAAGTCCATGGTTGTTACGTACGTTGCGAAAACGAAAAGGCCTCCTTATTACCCCTTTTTCTCCCTTGACCATGTTAACCTGCATTGGACCTCAAACAAGTACTGTGACTGACCTTGTTTGCTTTTTGATCTATAGGGAGAAAGCCACCAGCGACTTTGTACGACACGTCGACGAATACTTTTCCAAGACAGTTTTTACCGAAACGGTACGTTCCAGAAGAACTCTTACTTTGTTGTTCGATACTGTATACCTCTTATCTCTTCCCTTTCCTTCCCTTTCCTCGTCGCTTCTCACCTGGTGTCATACCCGTCCCACCACCCAACCCGAAGACACTAACGAAAACCGCCAGTGCAAATCGTGGTTCAAACGCAACAAGCAAAACGGGCGCGTCACGGCCCTCTGGCCCGGCGCGTCGATCCACACGCAAAAGGCGCTGGAAAACCCGCGCTACGAGGATTTCCAGTACGAGTACCTCGACGCCCTGGGCTCCAACACCATGGCGTGGTTGGGCAACGGGACGACCGTGGCGCAGGTCAGCGGGGAGGACACCACAGAGTATCTGGTCGACAATGACGTTCCGCCGCCGATTGTGGAGGGGGTTCATGAGTGGGATAACTAACAGGTGAGAAATGATTCAAGGAGGGGGACGACGTTGTAGTCGACTTGTTCCAAAGGCTGGTGGTCGAGGGTGTCGAGAATTTACTTGATGTTATTTGTATACAGATGGGCACTTCTTTGACCAAGGAAATGAATGACTTTATAGTTCTTATATGCGGGAAACAATATAACCACATGCTGTTTCTACGAGTATACCTACCCAAGTCCCGAGTTGTTTGACGGTCCCAGCGATATCAGGATCTATAGTC
The DNA here is from genome assembly GCF_001646965.1 of Fonsecaea nubica. Lineage (NCBI taxonomy): Eukaryota > Fungi > Ascomycota > Eurotiomycetes > Chaetothyriales > Herpotrichiellaceae > Fonsecaea > Fonsecaea nubica. The sequence continues at coordinate 25,029 of NW_019173745.1, forward strand.
AACACTGGTCCTTGTCCCAGACCTCAAAGACCAAGGACTATAGTCCTGAGCGTCGCAACGAGTGATCTTATTGGCTGAATCGGGTTGGTTGTCTCCGATCCGGTACAGGCCTTCGTCCTTCGCGGTGCCTGGGAGAGGTATTGTAAATGCTTATAGCACCAGCTGCTGCAATACTGATCCAGCGACCCAGCGGGCCAGCCCACAACGCAATTGCATGCCAGCCAAAAGAAATAGATTGGCAGGCGAAGCAGTTGGTAAGCAAAAAGTCCTACCTCGTTACGGTTGGTCACATCGAGAAGTAAGAGCAGAAACAGGGAAAAGAGGTCTGGGAGAATAACAGTTGCCTGTATATTGTATACTGTATCTGGTTCCTGTTTTCTGGTTTACATACATACGTACACTCTGAAGCAGAACGGGGGTGGGGATTCCCAGGTTTTATGGCCTGATGATGCCGCCCGATCTTCCGTCTCGGAAAAGCGGTACCTGTCTTCAGCAATCCACCAGCATTTCAGAGAGGTGAGAAAGCGTCCGGCTTACTTAGGGTGAATACTCATGCTGGGTGTGTGAGGGCTCAGCATTCTTTTTCTCGTCTCCTTGAGCTGTCATGACCACGGCCTCCGCGTCATCCACTTTGACGACGTGCCTGTGGTGGGCCAGCTTCTCCTCAAGCTCGGCGCGATGCGACGGTTTGGCGTAGAGGTAGTCGATCTCTTCCAGAGTGAGACCCTTGGTCTCCTTGACAAAGAGGTAGATGAAGACGACCTGCAAGACGTTGCCGATGCAGAAGAGAAGATAGAATTTCCATCCGGCGTGCGTGATGCCAATTGGGCCAACCTGTGAAGAGAAAAGTTAGTTATCCACTCCAATTGCTGGTCCTGAGTTGACTTACCTTGACGACCACAAAAGTCATGAGCCACTCCATACCCACGGACAGTGCTGAGCCGGCATGGCGCAGATGAAGCGGCGTCACTTCGGCGGCGTAGAGGAAAGGCAGACCGCACCACGAACAACCGTAGCAGAATTCGAACAAGAAGATAAAGACAACCGACGCTGTCAAGGACGAATCGTTGTACACTCCAAGTCCGATGGTGTAGCAGATCATGCAGATGGAGCAGCCCACGGCTCCCCAGAGCAAGACGGGTCGCCGACCCAAAACTTCGACAGACCAGATAGCGGTCAACGTGCCACCCCAGAAGACCAGCGATAAACCTCCCGAAGTGATGCCCGCCTCATTCGGAGTCATGCCGAGATTGTTGATGAAGAGAAATGAGGCGTAGTACGCGATCAAGCAGATACCTCCAAGCTGCTGAAAGAACTGGATCAGGATGCAAATCCAGATTCGCCATGTTGCGTTGACGGGCGACCGATCGAACAAGATGTCTGAAATCCGGAATTTGACTTCATGTTCAACCTCCAAAGCTTGGATGACCTCGCGATGATGTTGCAGGACAGTGGGGTGGTCGATGGGGACGTTGAAGATGCGAGCAATAACCGAGTCTGCTTCCGCAAGATGGCCCTTGCTGTACAGATAACGTGGCGATTCGGGCAGCAGCGTAATAGTTCCCAGCGTCAGAACGCAGAAGACCATCTGGAAATAGAGTGGAAGGCGCCAAACGATTCCCCCCGTCATGTTTTTGACCATCCCATAGTCGAACCAGTAGGCGATGACCAGGCCGAGAATGACGATCGAGATCTGTACCGACACGAGGGCGCCGCGGCGGGAGGCGTGAGCACATTCCGACACCCACACAGGGATGATGGAAGAGTTGATGCCGGTGCCGAATCCGCCGACGACGCGGCCAGCAATCATCATGGCGACCGATGTTGCGCCGCCTTGAAGTCCAGCACCGAGAATCAGGAGACAGCATCCGATCATCACCAGGACGCGACGGCCGACCTTCATGCCGAAGATTGCGGTCCCAATACAGCCGACCAGACAACCGATGTCGTAGATGGCCACCACGGTTCCTTGCAGGTTGGCATCAGTGGCTCCTATCCCGAGCCCGTTCAGCAGCTGAGGAGTCGCGATGAGACCCCCAAAAACTCCCTGGTCGTAGCCAAAGAGCAGAAAAGCCATGGCAGACGAGAGCATGATGCATACTTGGAGCCACACTCCTTTGAGCGAGCTCCAATAGCCAACGTGAAAGTTTCCCATTGTTCCAAAGGTATGATGAAGACAAATGTGATTCGGAACCGTTTGACAAGTTGCACTTGGGTCTTGGAATTTATACTGCACCACCAACTAATGCGTCTGCTCCATCAAGGAGTTCACAATAGCCAATGGTTCCATGAGCTGGAGTATCCTCTAGGTATATACCCAGTACTCTGGGTCAGGGGACCTGGTCGATACCCCAGATGCCGAGGAGAATAGATCTCCGAATTCACCAATCTCCGACCGAGGAATTCATAGCGCCCCAGTTTTTCTGGTCCGCTGATAGGGCAATCGAAGCTGGTGTATCTGGGGTATCCCCAGAGAAGACCCTTGGTAGAATAATGTGGGAGTAGGGACCCATGCTGTCTGGGGAAACGTGCATGCGAGTTCCCAAGGACCGAACAGCCTCGCGAGAGGTTACAATCCCGAGCGACAAACCCGATCATCAACTCGGAAAAGGACGGCGTTTCCTAAGAGACACAACGTAGGCATATTGAAGGGCGTGATTAGACCTGTCTGTGGATATTTCCGTAGGTGTTTCCTTATTCGATGTATAAAGGCATACAACTTATGTGAACCGTGCGCTGCGCTGCAAAAGGATAACCCTTCTAACTCTGCAAAATGTCTTCCCATTCCCCTAGCCAAGGTGATGTGATGTCGTCAGGTGCGGTAAATTCTCGAAAGGTCGGCTGGAGACACTGCTGAATGTAAGGGTCAGACGACGAAGAGGACGACCAACTTCCAAATACGGCGTCACCTGCGGCGGCGTTGAGTTGCTCGTCATAGCGCTCCTCGAGTTCGAAGAAATACCCCGATGAGAGCCCTTCGATGTCCTGGCCTGCGGTCTTTCGTACTGGGCTTTCCGTTACCGCTGGTGGTGTCGAAACACTGGCTCGAGTCCATTCAAAATTGTTGGGGCTGAATTGTTCGCCGCCTATCGCCTTGACGGGACCCGAATTGTTTGCGTCTTCAATGCCTGAGCCAAGCGACCCCAGGTGAGTGGGAAAGACTGGAGAAAAAAAGTCAGCAAAGGAGTTGATATTGCGGGTTTCTCGAGAGATATGATGTGACATACGATATCGTGGAGGGATTCCAGGTGTTTGTAGAGGGTTGCCAGCACTCTTGCTAGCAGCCTCTAGCAGTGTCACAGCCCGCTGCACAGCTGTAAATCTCTTTCCGAGCATCTGTAGAAGGCCCGTCAAAGATATCAATCTTTGCATCGCTAGGTCGCGTGCCTCTCCATTGGACGACTTGGCCTCAAGGATTAAGATTGTCACGGGAGGCAAGAGAAAATGGAGACTTCATGTATCAGCGGAAGAACAGCATTCAGCGTGATCACAAACTCACCTCCAAGCTGGCATAAAAGACCGACATTGTGAGCCCAGCGCATCTCTGGCTAATTGAGAAACTTGATGCGCAGCCTCAATTGCCTTTTTTCTAAGCTTCCTGCAATTCACTCTTTGATTTGCTGTATGACGGCACCGCAATGTGCAACTTGAGTCAAAGTAAAACACGCAATCCGCAGCTGCCATGATCATCTGCAAGAAAAGCCGCTCAGATGTTGCACGTTGTCCCGCATTCGACGTGGAATGTTCATCTGGTGAATGTCTGAGCTTCTCCGACAATATCGCTGCGTTCTTCTGCAATTGAATGCGACAACTTGCCAGTTCCGGGTTCGTGAGAGCCATGGAAGGGCACATCCCACTCCCTTGTGCGATGGTATCGTGCTGACTGGACGGGTATGGAGCGGCGTGCTTTATTGAGAGCATGTAATGGATGTGAGCCATTAAGCGCACGAGATTCTCAAAAGGTTCCATGGAATGATGGGCTGTAGCATCGGCGGAATTGCGTGTGGACGATTCCACTCTGGCAACTGGTAATCTCTGGTGGTTGAACGGTGATGGCAGAACATGCTCCCAATCGAGATCCATTCGCATTTTTGGCGCCCGCCGCCGACTGAAAGCGAAAATGGTCTCGCTGACGAGGCAGCAACACCATAACTGGTGCCAAAATCTCTTGTCTTCACCATCTGTTGTAGCACGCACCATTCTCAAGAGGTCCAGGGACTCGGCATAGGCTAGGGCAGTCCCGGACCAGAAGCAGCAATCTCTTGCACCGTCTCTTACCTCGGTGCTTTGCGTCATAAGTAAGAGGGCCTGTAAACGGCTGATGGGATCAGATTCGACGTCGCAATGTAGGAGATGCCTGACGCGCTCATAGTAAAGCTGCTGAGCATCTTGGGCGTTATTGTGTCCAAGCTTCTGCAGAAGAGACACGGGCGCAAACTTATGCGAAGTCAGCAGTTGAACTCATTACGTTCTTGTAATCTTTCGAAGTGGTAACTTACGGGACAAACAGCCATGATGGTAGCATATACCTCCAACAAGCCAGGACGGGGGTTCTGCTTATTATTCGAGACGGCAGCAGGAGATGAAGTCAACGTCATACGCTCTGGATGCAGGACGGGGAAAATTGGGTGGATGTTGTCCCAATATACCGAGAAACACTGTCTCACGACTGCCCTCGACGGAGCTTCGAACACACCCTTGTTGGCAAGAAATTCAACGGTGGCTGGTTCAAGATGGCTCGGTAAGGCTGCAATGAACGATGGTACGCCACCAGCCTGCCGTTTGGTCGTTGCTGGTGCATCATGCGCGTGTATGGGACTGCAGTTGAACTCGTGTGTCTCTAGGATTGTGGGATCCAGCATGAATGGCTTGCTTCCCGTCGTCGCGGGTGCATTGCAAGAACCGGAGACTGGCTGTCGGGAGGAAGACATGGTTCCGTCGTTACTGTCGAGTTGTCTCGGCGATTCAGAAGAATAAGTCGGACCATCTCCAGCTGCGCATTTGCCTCGTTGTTAGTTTCTCGAGAGGAATCTCCTTAACGAACAAGGATCAAAACATACAAAGCATCGAACGGCTAGCTTTGCGCTGCACTCCACACCGGGACGAGGGGACGGTGGGCTGCGTGGCGACCTTGCGATCAAGCACAACGCACGGTTTCGAGTCGAGCTTGCAGTTTGTACATGGTATGCCTTGATGCTGCTGGTCGCACCGGACTTTTCTTTCACGGCAAGATCTGCAAGCCCGGATCGCACGGCGCTTTCGTTTGATCACGGTCGCCGCCGAAAGAGGGCCTTCAGAGCTCTCTCGTATCTCCATGATGTGATGGTTGTGGTGCATATTACGCGCGGGTGACCCAACAGCAAAATTGTTTTGGATGAGAAAGGGTCGAACCAGGGCAAATATGGCTATCAGTCAGCCTGGAGTAGTTACAGGTGGTGTGGAGGCATCGTCGGCTAACAGGTTGGGACCGTGAGAGGGGGCGGCGGCGACCATTGCCTCCATTATTGCCCAGCGAGTCTCTCCCCGCAAATAATAATGGCCTTGATTCAGAGGCGACGGTGTGCCTGGGGACTTGTGCTTAGGGTCTCCGTTTCCCCCACAGCGGTGTCGACAATTTGGGGGAACGGGGGGTGCAGCTGTCCCTTGCAGGTTGCTGTGGAACAGACGGGTGGGATGGTGTGTGTGTAATGGGACGGTATGGTATTGTGTAACGATGAGGGAGATTTATGTGACGGCTGCGTATCCCGTGACTGTTTCCACATGTATTGTGTGCCAAGACGCCAAGACACCCAGGCCGGATACCGGAGAAGACAACGGAATTCATCAGTCTTAGTTACCAAGTACAGGAGGCAAAGTACTTGTTGGCACTAGCTTAGTCTTTGCCGAGGGACCCTTCAGCAGCCCCGAATGGAGGGTTCCAGGTTCTTTACTTGGGGTGCTTGGGGTGCTTGGTCCCTTGAACCGGGGCGTCTTGACCTCCCATGCACTGAAGAGCCTCTCCCGCCTGGTTCGACTGCACCCAACCAAAGGCGCACTCACACTGCCAGAAACGAACAAACCGAAACAAGTAGGGAAATATGCCGCCAGAGGGTGAAGTGCAAGCGAAGCGGCGATACTCATCCAACGCATGCATGACATGCAGGAGAGCCAAAATCAGAGTCAGTCTTCTCCTACAAGTTGAATGGCGTCGAGCATAGATGGGATTGTGACTCTGACTGCCACAGTGCGACAACAAGAAACCCCGGTGTTCCAACTGCGTCTACCGTGATGTCGATTGTCTACTTGGCCAAGATGGCCGAAAGTGAGTCTGTCCATTGCCACAGGTCCTGGTCATGAAAGCGAAGAGAATAACAGTTGCGCCGCCAGACCTGCTTCCGGCATCAGCAAGAATCTCAAGAACAACGGAGCCAACCCCGAAGACAACCTCTCCACGGGCAACTCTTCCATCATGTCGCCGCACGGCTCCAAAGCCTCGGGAACATACAAGTGGCCGACAACAAGTTCAGCGCCTTTAAAGTTAGGAAGTGTCTCCTACTCGACGCCATCACCTATAGGAGAGCAAACATTCAACCCTTTCAACCCTCCGGCACACGACGAACAACGCACGAGGTCGCAATTTGCAGACGCCGGGGTTGACTACTGGATCGAAATCGCTGGACAGGAAGGCTTCGAAGAAGCGAGTGACGAGCTCGATCTGCTGGATCTACACACAATCGATACGGCCCATCTTTCACTGATTCCCAGTGCTGATCTGTCAAAAGACGACCGCGGCGATATCAGACTGGAAAATCCCGACTACACGACTGTCAGTCCAGCACAGGATATCGACCCTCTGTTCGGCAACGAACCCGAAGCATTCGCTGTGTTGAAAGACTCCGACCGATCCAATGCTCGCCAAACGAGTGCAAGTGAAGCAGACAGCTGCCAAGTTCGGGACGAGCCCACAGAGCAACTGGCCAGTCGGCTAGGTTGTCTGCGCATCGCCGAGGACGGCCATTTGAGATACTATGGTGCTACGAGCAATCTGCATCTGTTCCGAAACGGCCTCCAGCATTGCTTTCAGCCTTCTATTCGCACAATTCGCACTCATGGTCAGGATGCCCTTGAACGTGCTGGTCTACACTGGTCTTCGGACCCTCGATACGAAGACCATCTCACGACCTTGTTTTTCGCCTGGCATAATCCGTTCCTCGGTGTCGTGGATGAGGCTGCTTATTACCACTATCGCCAACTATACCGCGCTGGCAACACCACCATTTACTTTTCTCCGACGCTGGAGAATGCAATGTAAGCCCATTCGTGCTATTCATGGCGTTGCCTCAGCCTTCCGCTAACATGTGAACCAGACTTGGAATTGGAGCAGCATATGCCACTCGTAAGCACCCAGCGATCAAAGACGACCCAGCGGAATTCTTCGCCCACCGTTCGAAGGTGCTCCTGGACATCGAGATGGACAGCCCGAACGTGGCAACAATTCAAGCACTAGTAACTTTGTCAGCCCACGAAGCGGCATATGCAAGGGATTCCAGAGGTGAGCATTTTCTCCTGGTTATGGTGAACCGTTTACAGGCACTGACTCGATGCGCAGGATGGCTCTACACAGGTATATAAATTGAATCGTCAACGTTCGATACTAGCGTCTTACATGGAGGTTTAGGAATGGCGGTGCAACTGCTCTCGGATCTGGGACTACATCTGGAGCTCGATCAAGCGCGGGTCTCAGGCCATGACACTCCAGACATAACAAATTTACGTCGAACAGTCTTCTGGGCAACGCAAGGATTGGACATGTGAGTATTGTTGCTTCCAGAACTCCTATTGTACTCGTCTCAATATCTGCAGGACGGTATGTGAGCTAACATCGAACCATTTTCGACAGCCTGTGGAGCGCCTACAGTGGTAGACCCTCGTCAATCCGATACGACGAACAGAGAATACCGTTTCCTAAACTACTCAGCTTGGACACATGGCGACCGTATGTGGATGAGGGTGACTCGGCACAAGTCCCAGCTGGCCTTGATGTGACCGTCATCGGCCAGACCCACGTTTACATGGCTCAGTTGACCACCAAAATCCGCAAGATATCCAGGTTCCTGTTGGTTGACAATCTGCCCCTTTTTGACAGAGTTGAAGTGTGCTGATGATTGTTTGACTTAGCTATACTGGGCCACAAGTTGCCATGACCGAAGCAAAGGCTTTTGCCAGAAACATGATGCGAGACTTGCGGCACTGGCGGAATTCTCTACCTGCCGCGATGCAGGTGCCTTTTTTGGATTCTGACGACGACACCGACGACGCCGACACTCCCATAGCTCCGGCGGTGATCATGTTACAGTATGTTTGGAGATTTTCTCAATCGTCACACGATAACTGCTAATCTCCCGGGACAAGTCTGCAATTTCTTGAAGCCGTCATTTTCTTACAGAGGCCATTCATATCTGCGCCAGACGCGCCTGGAACGAATACCCTCCAAGCCGACCAAGCCGACGACGACAGCGGAAGCATTTGCGACGCCTCTGCCAACGCCATCTGCCGGCTGGTCGTCATCTACCGGCAGCAGTGGAACCTGCGACGCGTGCACGCCCAAATCGTCGCCATCATCCTCACGGCCGCCCTCATTCACGTGCACAACTGCTGCGTCTTCTCCAGTTCCAAGGGAGTCCAGGCGCACAAACAACTGTCGATCTGCTTCCAGGCTTTGGGCGAAATGTCCCACTTCAACATGAGCACGCGGGCGCTGGAGATCATCCTGTCACTGCGGCGAGACTGGCAGGATCAGATCTTTGGTGATTTGGGGAGGAAGCGCCTCGGCGGTGATCTTCAACGGTTGCATTAGATGAGATCTTTCTGCATCTCTGCTACTATTTGTTCCATTGAAGTTCTATCCTAGAAAACTCTTGAGGGTATAGGTGCGCTTTTGAGCAAGTCCTTGCTCCCTCATCCTGACCCTCACTCGATGCCTGAATGTGGCTGAACCCTCCCAAACTGGACTTTTGATCCCATGCGATTACAACGTCCAAAATAATCAATATTCATAGTGGGAATCAGGAACACGATACATATAATCTTACCTGCACGGAAATCTCTCAAGTTTTAGCACATGTAACTTCCCTTACTTACATACATGTACTTCCTCGCCAGAGCCGGAGTTACACCAGACTGGGACAACTTTTAAACCCCACAGCCCACTGGTCTGGATCTGGGGGAGTGAATGAGTGCTCCGCTCGCTCGCTCGAATTCAAAGTAGAAGAACCTAACTTGGAATGCCGTCCAATTCATCTCCGAGGAATCCACGGTTTGTGTTGGTGTGTTTGGGTGTATTCGGAAATCTGGGGAGCGAGATCCGAGGAGATTGACTGGGTTGTCTGGGGGGGTGAATCTCCGAAAAACGAAACAAACCCAATAGCCTGGGCGACATTTTTTTCCTCACGGGGAGTAGTAGTAGTGAAGGCGGTTTTTGTTTTACCAGGCACACATACACAGGACATACCATATACCACATACACACCGTTAGAAAAAAAAAAAAACCAATCGGTACTTTGCCTAGCCAAGCCTGATTGAGGGGGAAAAAATGTCGTACAGTGATCTAAAAGACAAGACATTCCTGATCACGGGCGCCGCGTCAGGCATGGGCCGCAAGACGGCCAACCTACTCGCGAAACAAGGCGCGAACCTGGCGCTGCTAGACCTGCGCAAACCCGACGACACGCTGGCCGAAGTCGAGGCGCTGGGCGTCCGCGGACTCGCCCTGTCGGTCGACGTGCGGGACGCCGCGGGGGTGGAGAGCGCCATCACCACGGCGCGAGAGCACTTCGGGGCCCTGCACGGGGCGGCCAACATGGCCGGGATCGTGGGGAACCAGGGCATCAAGGGCAAGGGGCACGCGTTGGACGTCGTGCCCGACGAGGACTGGGACACCCTCATGGGCGTGAATCTCAACGGGGTCAAAAACTGTCTGCGGGTCGAGCTCAAGGTCCTCGAGGACGGGAGCTCCATCGTCAACGCCGGCAGCATCGCGGGTCAGCAGGCCTGGCCGTTCCTGGGGCCGTACTGCGTCAGCAAGGCCGGCGTGCTCAGCTTGAGCAGGATCGCCGCGCAGGAAGCTGGGTCTCGAGGTATTCGGGTCAATGCGGTCGCGCCGTGAGTGGGGGCCCCTTCTCCCATACCAACGACGGGGTGGGGGAAAAGAAGATACTGACGTGTGTGGACAGGGGCATGATCCGAACGCCTTTGACGCAGGCGATAGGTACCGACCAGGAACTCTACGATGCCATGGGCGTGAGGACGGCGTTGAAGCGGATCGGCGAGCCAGACGAAGTCGCCAGGTTGATTGTCTTCCTCCTGAGTCAGGAAGCCAGCTATATAACAGGCACGGTGAGTCTCCAGCCGGCAAGTCTGTCAGAGGAGATGGGGCACTCACATTCGCTATCCGTATAGGTCATCAATGTTGACGGTGGATATTCGTGACCACCGCTCCAGGGAAAGCGAGACGACAAAGGGTCCTCAGAGGCATGCTCGCAGGCAAGGCTGAGTGCCGTTGATGCTTCGTCATGTATCCGACGCAAGTGGCCTTTCTCCCTTTGCCACATAAACATAGCAAGGGATAAGTATGACTCGGGGGTATATACTTGGATATAATCCTGTTGAACGAAGCGGAGACAGTATGTATATACGCGCCAAGAGGTTCCAAAAAGGGCAATATATTTGATTGGCTGGTGGCGGGGTAGATTTCGGCACATATGATTGGTCAGCTCGTGACAGAGTCACGCTATGCGATTCTCTCCACTCTCGATAACCTCTTCACGGGCTTTCTAGCCATCTTGAGTAGTTTTCGCGCTCACTCAACACGTCGCTTTCAGGGCGGGTCTTTCTACCGTACAAAGTATAATATATCCATAACGGCAAGCGAGCGAGGACGATTTAGCTAACCAGCCAAGCTAGCTGCTTGTGGCATCTCGCTCGCTCGCTCCATCCCCGCTACCTTCTCTATCGCTGTAGCGTTTGTCAGTCCTTCAGGTATTCGCTCATTCTGCTGTCTTTGAGGAAGCTCGCAGCGAGCTATGGGCTTGGACTTATAGAAGAGCCAAGGGCACTGGGGAAAGGGTCTCAGCTTAAACCACTGCCTCCTGATAGGTTGGACATGGACGACATTTCATTTTATTTATTTACTACATTTGTTGGGTGTCACCCCTCCATCTCCCAAGACCATAAACACTAACCAAGGGCATTCATTACTATAACTTTCCCAATATCTCGTACTAACTACTGCCCACCCCGCCCTCAAAGTGGTGCCCCATGTGCTGCGCTCCATTATTTGTAGAGGCTCGGGTACTCCGCCTTGATCATGTCAGCTCCCTTCTCAGCCACCATGTAGACGTCGTTCTGGATGCGGCAGTCAGGAATGACGGGGAAGACCGAGGCGTCGATGACGCGCAGGCCCGAGGTGCCGTGGACCTGCAGCTTGGGGTTGACCACGCCCTGCTTGATGTCTTTGCTCAAGCGCGCGGTACCACATGGGTGGAAGCCCGTCTGCGAACGCTCCAGGATCTGACGGATCATGGCCTCGTCCGAGTTGCGCGGCATGGGCCAGGGGTAGTCACCCTCGATAATGTCCTTCATGCCCTCGCCGTTCATGACGATGTCGTCGATCATGCGCACACCCTCGCGCAGCGCGATCAGGTCCAGGTCGTGCGAAAAGAAGTTGATGTTGACGTATGGCTGCTCCTTCGGGTCGGTCGAGTTGAGCTTGACCTCGCCGTTGCGCGACAGAGGGCGCATCAGGTCCACAATCACCGTCAGGTAGTCACCCTGCGGAGGAGTCGGGAAATGCCATTGGAAGGCGTCACAGAACATGGGCTAACGCAGGGATTATGTTAGCGATATGCTGGAAAGAGAGCCTTTGGGCGAGGATACTTACCACAAAGTCAACCTCAAAGTGTGGCTGTCCGGCAGGCCCAAAGGGGTCAACTCCGCCGTTCTTGGCCTTGTACTCTCGGTACTCTTTGGATTTTTCGAACCATTCGTCAGCGCGAGGGAAGGCAACCAGTTCGAGCAGACCGCTGCTGTACGGGCCGGTACGGTCCTTGCGGTAGGCGGCGACGGCACCGTCCTTTTGAGGACCGGCACGCAGGAGATGGCTGTCCAAGCCGTAGCCGTCCTTGATCTTGAAAACGTGGGACAGGATGGGGTGGTCCAGGAGATTCTGGCCCACGTGCTGCGAGTCGACGAGGGTCTTGATACCCTTGGACTCGAGGTGTTCCTTGGGACCGATGCCCGACAGCATGAGGAGCTTGGGCGATTCAAATACTCCCTGTGAGACAATGACCTCGTACTTGGCACGGAAGGTGTAGTCTTGACCGTCAGGGCCGATGACGGTAACACCGACGGCCTTGTTGCCTTCAAAGACAAGCTTCTTGGAGATGGTCGAGGACATGAGTGTCACGTTGGGCTTGCCCTCGAGGAAGACTGCGGCGGTAGATCGGACACCCTTGTAGATGGAGTTGACGCACTTGAACAGACCCTTTTGGGTGCCGCTGTAGACGTCCGAGGTAAGCTCCTGGCCCTTGCTGACCCATGCCGTCTCAAGAGCATCCCGGAAAGGCTTGAGCTCCGGAATCAAGTCGGAATGCGAGATGTGAAGGGGCCCACCCAAATTGCCAATCTTTGCAAGATCGGTGGAGTAGAGGTTGTCGTCGTCGTGGTATGTCGTCGACTTGTTGAAGTATGCCTTGGTGTTCTCCCAGTTCCACTCGTCTGTGCCATACTCGGCCCAGTCATCGAAGGTGGCCGCGCTGCCACGAACCCATGTATAGTAGTTGCCACCACTGCTGCCACCGAGCATCTTACCACGAGTGTTAGGCTTCTCAACTCGGGTGTAGTCTGGCCGGTTGATCATGGTGGTCTTGTAACCCCAGTCATATTGACTGCCGCGCAGCTCAAAGGCACGGGCTGGGGTAGAGATCTCGGGGATTTCGCTAGTGTTACTGCTTCGGGTCAGCAGCGAAGGTTGAAGCCAGGGGGTCCGATGGGGCCATCGACGTACTTGATACCAGCTTCGATAACGAGTATCGAGACCTTGGGATTCTCAGCCAGACGACCAGCAACAACACAGCCAGCAGTGCCACCACCGACGACGATGAAGTCGAAGGCTTGAGGGGCACCTTTGGGAGCTGTGGCTGGGTGAACCATTGTGATTAGTACAAGTGGATTCTTTCCGGGTATTAGAAGAGGTTGCGTCAGGTGGACTATTGCTAATAGGATCGAGGGGAGAGGGCACTGGAACTGTGAGTGTATCGAATGTGAGCTGCTTGGATGGGAAGACTCTCTTTATACCTTGGAAGCTGGTGAGCGCGTGTATCGGACGCTATCCGATGTAAGTTTGACGGACCAGACATGATGTCGTTGTCCATGCGTCCCTTGGACACGTTTTCGTCCCAGTCACCAATCCACAGGGATGCTTTACGCCAACGGATGATGTTGTTAGATGCAAACACCCTCATGGTTGGCAAATGGATGAGCCCTTGGACAATGGTCGGCTCCAGAGTGTCTCGATAGGGGCCAGACAGTGCGGATGAGGACACGGCTGGTACCAGCTTGCGCGTCCGGAGTAATTTGAACATGGAGAAGCCGGTCTTTCCGCTTGGACATGAAGCTCAGAGTTGTCTCGGTTGATGTGCAAGGGAGTTCAGCAGAACCGGTCCCAAGTCACCATTCGTACGAGCTGTGCAGGAGGAGCAACCCATTCCTCCACAGCCTAACATGCATTCGCACGAGCTGAAGGTTTCGGCTCAACCTGAGGAATTTAGTATCTCCTCCAGATGTATTATTCATCCGTGGATCCACTGTTCCAGGCATGGTCCTGGCTTCTGGACATGGCAGACTTCAGCCTCGCAGCAAGCGATTTTAGTGTTGCGCTGAATGCCAACCCATACGTCAGTCGGTGTTGCTCTGCCAATCACCGGACACTAGAAATTTTCCTGTTGCACGTGTAGTAGGGGCACTCGCATAGTCGAGCTACCTGTTGCTGAGATATGTCTCTCGCACGCATCACATTTTGCCTGGTCCAACCAGATGATCTGATGCCAATAGCACCCGCGACTCCCCGTCAGCCGGAAAGCTTGAGTTGTTGGACGTCGGTCTTGATGATACCATCCACGACATCTCTGGAGGCAGGTGTGCGCCAGGGAGTGACAAGGGACAGTCGGTATAGACATTAATGACTAACGATTCTGCACTTTTCTCCCCATCAAGCCATGGACGTGTTTGTTGGACGGATGTCGAGTGGCCGAGGAGTTGCGTCAACCACATTGTCCGTTGGGATTGAATCCTTGTATGCTCTTCCTCGTACATACCTTTACCCCGGTGTCTATCCGGTCTCTTGATTTGATATGAGGTTTGGGACACGAGGTAAAAAGATTCGCGAATAATTTTGGTCGGTGAATATGTCCTAAATGGACCCCGGGGCTTAGACTGGCTGGGTGGCTTCTTACTCGCTGTCTCTGGATGATTGTAGTAGCGAAAGGCCTGGGACTCGTCGCCCACCTTTACCCGGCCCAGAAATCACGGTCAACCCACCCACCTTTACCCGGTGAAGTAAGAGCGAGGCGAGTTTCGGAATGCCTAGCAGGGCCTAGGTAAGAGTCAGCGACCGAGGGGTGAGCCTTCGTGCGAGGGGCCATTGGGGGTCTCATCCTGCTCGCCGTTGATCACTCGATGCAGTGTGATGAGTAACGAAGACACCATTGTCGCATATGGTGGGAATGTCCGAGCAATTGATGGAGGATTGTTTAGCATTGCACAATTAATTTGTGGTGTTTGTGGTGTTGATCAGGGATGATTCAAGAAGTGCTGTTTTTGGTCTTGGCGGGCGCCTCACAAACAGGAGCGTCCAACTCCCTCCACAGGTAGTCGGAGCCCTCCAAAGCAAGGCCCTGACATTGCCTAGAACTACCCCCAACCCCTATTTCTAGGCGGGTTTCTAGCCCCGAAAGCATCGGTCCAGGGCAGGTCTACTGGTATGCTCGAAACTCCAACGATTCCCCTCACCCTGGTGGTAACTGCGCCCCTCTTATCTTGTAAATCTTCACTTCACCATTCCCCCTCCACCAACCGACAACTTGCTGAATAATTGATCAAGCGCTGAATCTACCATACTCATCCCCTCGCCACCCCTCAATGGTGTTTTCTCGGACCATGACCCGCCTCGGCTTCAGCCTCGCCCAAGTCCATCAAGCAGGGCCCGACAGCTATGATATCACCACCATAACTGCGCATGCCCATTCTGACAAATCGGCCCTTCCGCAGCCTGGCGGGAAAGTATCCTCCACGCCATGTTAAAGCGGGTAGCTTCCGTCTACATGCTGCTTCTACCATGCACAAGCCGATATGGACGACGCCGCAGTAGAGAGATCTGATGTCTCCACGGGCCAAATTCCACCACGAGCCTTCAAAGCACGGTCTCGCATCAGCGCCGCGTGCGTGCGTTGTCAAAAAAGGAAGATCCGCTGTGACGGGGCATTGCCAGCCTGTAGTGCATGCCGAAAAGCAGGGACACCTTGCGTGGGCGGAGGAACCTCTCGCGATATCCCTCGAAGGTGAGCCATGTGGTGCATAACGGACCACAAGCAGCACTAACCCGTTCGCCCATCAGCTATGTGCAGGACCTGAAAGCCCGAATCGCTTGGCTGGAATCCATTGTACGGGAACATGTGCCCAGCGTCGATCTAGATGGAGGTCCGCAGGATCAGTGCCGTAGCACACCAGGTGGTCCGCCAAAAGAGTCTGGTCGGCTGCCTCAACCTCAGCAGGACGATGGAGTCTCCGACACCTATTCTCCCGAAGACGGGTCCCTTAACGACATAACTCGTCAGATTGGTCTCGTCTCGGTCACCACGGGAGCAGATCTCCGCTACTTGGGCCCGTCCAGCGGGTTGTTCTTCACCAAGTTCGTCTTAGCAGGACTGGGACGCAAGATTCAGGTCGAGAAGCAGCACTCTCTTGGACCTAACAAAGATGGCCTTTCCATACCCGCCGATCTCCTGGTGGTTCGACCTCAGGATCTCCCGCCGGATCAGAGACACGCGCGGTGGTTGTCGCAAGCATACTTTGACACGGTCCATCTACAATTTCCCTTCCTGCATGAGCCGACGTATATGGAAATCCTCGACAAGCTGTATGACGGTGTCGAGGTCGGCGCAACCTCCGAGTTCCAGGTGTTCATGGTGCTCGCCATTGGTGCGACGATCCTGGCACGTCGAGTGAAAATACCCCTGTGTGCTGAAGGTTATTGCGCTTCTGCCATGGCTCGGCTCGACAGCATCTTTCAGAGGGCGTCTTTGACGGGGATACAGTGCATCTTGCTTCTGCAGATGTATGCCATGAACAACCCATCGTCTGGCTTGAGTCTTTGGGCTCTTCATTATCATTGTCTGGCGTGGACAATTGAGTTGGGCCTGCAACGCAACGCCCCAGGAAACCTGTTTTCTGCTCCCCAGCAAGAGCTACGAACTAGGGTCTTCTGGTGTGTCTACACAATTGATCGCGCCTTGTGCACTCTCATGGGGAGACCACTTGGGTTAATGGACGAGCAATGCGACCTGAGGGTGAGTTATTCGTGCCTATCCAACCGCAGTTTGCTGGCCAGTATTAACTGCTACAGTTACCGTTGGACATTAATGACAGCGACCCTGATCCCAGCCAGACCCGGGCCGAGGACAGGAACGACTCCCTAACAAACTTGTCCAGCGCAATTCACCTCTTCAAGCTTGCGAGACTCAACTCAGAGATAAAATGTGTATTGTACTGCACTGGTCGACAATATCCTCCCTACACGCAACCAGCAACTACCGACCTCGTCCAATGGAAAGAAGATATATTGAATCGACTTCGGAGATGGAAGGAGGAGATCCCACGACATCCAGCAGCTAGCGAACGGTGCTACGTCAACCACCTCTGCGAGATCAAATACCACGAGTTGGTCATGCTGGTTCTCCGACCGAACCCTGTTTTCCAGCATCCCACCAAGGCTGCGCTGCGTGAATGCTTCGCCAGTGCCATGGCCTGCAGTAAGCTCTACTACGAGCTTTATGCCGCCAACAAGCTCCATTACAGTTGGATTAGCGTCCATTCGCTCTTTCTCTGCGTCATCACCATGTTCTACTGCGTGTGGACACCCGACGGAGTTGCCGACGAAGTGGACGTCGACACGCTTATGAGGGCGCTCAAAACTACCTCTGACGTCCTCAGCGCGACGGGGGAGTATTGGCCCGAGGCGAGGAGGAGTCGAGATGTGCTGGACCGCATCTCGGCAGCGACCATGTCGAGATTTACCTCAAGATTCCATGGAACGCAAACCCTCAAAGTTCAGGCGAGGCCACCACCCACGCCGCCCATCTCCACAACTACCGGGGTTGAACAACGAGCAGATATCCCTAACGTGGATCTCATCCCTCAAACGGACTTTCCGACACTCCAACTCGACAACGGGAATCTAGACAGCGTGTATATGTCTCCGATTTACGAGACGCACGCCGACTCGTTCAACACCACCGACATGCTGTCGTACTTTATGGGATTTGGTGGGGATGGCAATATCAACAACGTCCAGATGACGGACGAGTATTCGTATCCCAGCGTGGACGAAGTGATGCAGAATTTCTTTGCCAACGGCCTCCAGGGGTTCGAGCAGATTATTCAGTAGACTTGTTCCCAAAAAGTATACCTGCTTACAGATACTGTATCGTCAAGGCAGGTCACAGAGTAGACTCGACTGTTTAGTCTCAACGCGGACAATATCAATCACATGAACGAGGCAGTGTGACCGTGAAGGCCAGGCAGTATTGGACGATCCACAGAAGTCGTCCGTTTCGGCCTTGTGTGGCTTCTGAGAAATATGTTCGGAAGAGATATTATTCAGCGACAACGGACTTTTCATTCACTTTACCAATGACTACGCACCAACGTCATTCATGTCAAGACAGATGCGGAAGACTCCGAGTCTGCCTGGCAGGAAAGAGACGGAATCCCGCTGCTGCCAAGGATCCGCCGAACTGTCGCCGAGCTCTTCCGCTTTGGGTCGAGTATCAAGATTGAGCGACTCACGAGTATGTACGAGGTACTGAGTACTGAGCACTGTATCGGGACATGACCAACTCATCGGTTCATCGACGGCGGTGGCCCGTCTCTCCGTCTCCGTGGCCCTATCCTCCCTCTCTCTTCCTACTCCTCCTCCTACATCCCTCCTCTCTGGGGTAACGGCAAGGCCCGTCACCATGATGGCGATTGACACTGGCGTCTGGATGTTACGGACTGCTCTTCATGCAGACAAAACATCTATATATAAGGCAGAGATGTCTCATCTCTTCCCCAGTATCTCTATATTCAACAACACACCTGTCAATCGGACCACCAAATCGCAAGGACAACCAAAATCAATCACACCCAAACCACCACTCCCCCATTCGCCATGTCTGCTGCCAACACACCCGCCAAATCTGTCACCGTCGCCATCCACGGCAAGGACATCTCGATCCCAACGGGCCTCTTTATCGACAACGAATTCGTCAACGCAATCGCGGGGAAGACGTTCGAGGTCGAAGACCCCAGCACGGGGAAAGTGATCCTCTCGATCCAAGAAGGCCAGGCCGAGGATGTCGACGTGGCCGTCAGAGCGGCCAGAAGGGCATTTGATGGCGGCTGGGCTGACTCGGACCCGGCGTGGCGGGGATCGCTGTTGCAACGGCTGGCGGACCTGATGGAGACGCACCGGGATGAGATCCTCGCCGTCGAAATGGCCGACAGCGGCAACACGCTCAACCAGGTCTCGACCGTCGACCTCCCCGGCTCGATCGGTACGTTGAGGTACTACGCCTCCTGGGCGGACAAGGTCTATGGACGCACCTCGGCCACCGTCCCGGGCACGTTCACGTACACGGTCAGAGAGCCCATCGGGGTATGCGGCCAGATCATCCCATGGAAGTACGTTTTCCTTACCCATTTCTCGTGATCGGCATGAAAGTGCAAGACCTAGCTAACGCATTTCAAACAGCTTCCCCCTGATGATGTTCATCTGGAAAATCGCCCCAGCCTTGGCCACGGGCAACACGGTCGTGATCAAGTCCGCCGAGAGCACTCCCTTGTCGGCCCTCAAGATGTGCGAGCTCATCCGCGAAGCTGGGTTCCCGGCTGGCACAGTCAACCTGGTGTCCGGGTTCGGTCCCACCGTGGGCGCGGCGATTGCGAACCACATGGATGTCGACAAGGTTGCCTTTACGGGGTCGACGGCGACTGGACGCGTGATTATGAAGGCGGCCGCTTCGTCGAATTTGAAAAAGGTCACTTTGGAGCTTGGTGGTAAAAGCCCGGTAAGTTAGACATCCCCCCCTCCATCGTCGGCTGTTGCTGTTCTCTTTTTCTTCCTTTGCCCTCTTGCCCACAGCCAGAAGCTGACAACTAGCCAACCACAGAACATCATCTTCCCCGACGCCGACCTGGAAAAAGCCGTCGACTGGTCCGTCCTGGGCATCGACTTCCACGCCGGCCAGGTGTGCCACGCGGGGACGCGCATCTACGTGCACGAGGACATTTACGACGCCTTCCTCGCCGCCTTTACCGCAAAGTTGGCCGCCGTCAAGGTCGGCAGCAACTTTAGCGACCAGACGGACCAAGGGCCGCAGATCAACAAGTCCCAGTACGAGAAGATCTTGGGGTACATTGACGTGGGCCGACAAGAGGGGGCGACGCTGCATCTGGGGGGACACGCCATCTCCAAAGACGGCGGGTACTTTATCGAGCCGACCATCTTTACAGATGTGACTCCGGAGATGAAGGTAAGCAAGCATACCCTCCACTCCAAAACGAAACCCCAGTTCTTCTGCCCGCAAACCCTGACATTGTACATTTCCAGATCGTGAAAGAAGAAATCTTCGGCCCCGTCGTCGTCATCGCCAAGTTCAGTAGCGAGGAAGAAGTCCTCCGCGCGGCCAACGACACCAGCTACGGCCTCGCCGCGGGCGTCCACACCAACGACTACCAGCGGGCGCTGCGGGTGACGAAGAAGCTCAAAGCGGGAACCACGTGGGTCAACATGTTCAACTTCTTGCACTGGAGCATGCCCTTTGGCGGGTACAAGGAGAGCGGCATCGGGCGCGAGCTCGGCGGCGAGGCCCTCGACAATTACACGCACGTCAAGACCGTGTATTTCAACATGGGGCTGGAGGCGCCCAAGCAGGTGTCGTTCTCGGGGTAGGTTTGGTTAGTGGGTTGTCGTCTGTTTCCACTAAAGAAAGCTTTGGTGGATTCGGGGAGGGAGAGGTTGAAGTTGATGATGTGTATGTGTGGGATGAAACAGATATAGTATGCATGTTTTTTTGTATGTGACGATCAACAACACTCGTTTATAACTAGCACGCGAGATTCGAGGTAGTGACAATGAAAACAAAACACAGGGGGAATGCATCAATATTCTTGACAAGTACATATGTATCACGCTCCCTTTTTTCCTCCCTCCCTCCCTCGTATGTACTCTCCAGACAAGGCTGTCCCGAAAAAGGGGCTAGTGGTCTGGTCTCGTAGGCGAAGTGCGCAACCAAGTCAAACCAACCAGCCAACCGGCCAGCCAGCCACTCACCCCGCCCTATTCACTCGTACTTGTGCTTCGTACTTTGTATTTCAGCGAACAAACATCTCCCTCGGTCGACTGTTCGATCAGCTGGTGGGGTCGATACATACCATGGCAGAAATGGGTGGGCGGTGCGGGGGGATGAGAGAAAGAGAGGAGCGGTCCGCCACGACGCCGATCCAAAAACCGACGTTGCTGCAATGTGGGCCTCAATCGTCGAGTGGATGGAGGAACGGAACGCCTCCTCCTTAGTCTCCTGTATCTAGCATATAAGCGCGCATGAAATGAAGTCGATTGAGGCGCGAGCTGCATCTCTTTGCGGGGTTACAGAGGAACCATCACATCCAGATCCCCAGCCGGCCTCTACAGATGGTTGCCTCCACCTTCCATGAGCAGTCTAAAAACAAGTCAATCCAAAACATAACGCAACAATAGCCTGAGCTTTTGGTAGGAATATTATTAGGTATTGGAAGATACAGCCACGGAGGCAAGAAAGATATGGTTGTCGTGTGGGCTGATCCGTCAACCTCCCTTGACTAGTCGTTCCGATACTTCAGCCTCGGGCATCACTTCTTCAAAGGTGCAGTTGGAAAAAGCAGTTAAGCCTTCCCATCTCTTCCCAATAAAAGCATGCCTTGCTAAAAGCATATCGTCCTTCCTTCATCTTGTGCTTTTGTCGATCGATGTTTGCGCTCATTTTCTTCACTTAGGCAGCAGCGGCAGCAACCTCCTCAGTCGTGCCGTTGGTGCCGTTCTCGGTGGCTTCGCCTGCTTCACCTGCTTCACCAGCACCATCTTCTTTTCCTGGGCTGTCGATGGCGACCTTGACCGCGATTTCGCGACCCTCGATCTGCTTGCCGTTCATCTCCTCCACAGCCTTCTTCTGCATCTCCTCCGAGGCCAGGGTCACGAAGCCAAAGCCACGGCCTTTGCGAGGCTCGTTGCGAGCCGCAAGTTTCTTGACCATGAATCGTGGGATGGGACGCAGAGCGATCTTAGCAGAGCTGGGTTGGTAAGCGGCAAAGAGTTCCTTGAGCTAAATGCAAGGGTTAGCATACTCTATCACTGCAACGGGTATGGGGCGTTCTTACCTTTTCCTCGCTCAGGTCGTAGGGCAAGTTGGCAACCATGACCTTGGTGGTTGATGGAATACCATCTTCCGGGGGACCACGTTGCTTGGGGGGACGGGGAGTGCGAGACTTGGCATCGGCTGCAGGAGCGGCTTTGTTGGCATCGGCAGTGACATCCGTCAAGGGAAGAGGGTTCTCTGCGAGGTCAGTGGCAGGTGCACCACCCTCCTACAAAGAAATCAGTCAGCAGGTTCCGGAAGGGTCAGAATGATTTGTCGCATCACGTACAGCAGCGCCTCTGGCGCCTCCACGGCCACGACCACCCCGGCCACGTCCGCGTCCACCACGACCGCGACCAGCGGATCTCTTTCGGTCTGCGTCTGCCCCTTCGGCGGTACCTTCAGGGGTTGTGGCCTGATCAGGCTTGCGAGCAACCTGGACAGAGACTTTGCGCTCGAGAATCTCCTTGCCGGAGAGGTTCTCGATCGCCTTTTCCGCCTCTTCTGCAGTCTTGAGGTCGACAAAGGCATAGCCTACTGGGCGGTTGGTGCGAGGGTTGACGGGGATTGAAGTTGACTCGCTGTTGGAATAAAGTCAGACACATGGATGCGACAGTCGCCCAGAAGTTGCCACCTACACATCGTAGCCAGAAAAGAACTGCTTGAGTTCCGCCTCAGTGGTCGCATATGCGAGATTCCCAATGTACAAACGCCGGCCCTCGGCAGCGGAGGCCAGAACGCTCTCGTTGTTGGCAGCAGAGGTATCCTCGATGCTGGCGTTCTTGAGGTTTTCGGCTAAGGCGTCTACGGCAGAAGACATTGTGGCTGAGGCACAAGTTGGTGTTGTTGACAAGTGGTTTGAAATGGGGACTTGTGGAAGGGAACTTGACTCAGGTAGCTAAGGGCTGCCTTGGGAATCAATTGACGGAGGGGTGCAAAGGGTAGCTAAGTGCCCTAGATTCAAAGGATTGTTTGAAGATGAGCTCGCGTTGTGATCAGTCGAAGGATGAACTGGTTGATGAGTAGACAAAAAGGAAAGGGAAATTCCAAAGGGGCCTTTTTGACTGCTGGCCGAGAGAAAATTAATTGTTTAGCGGCAACAGCGGTGGGATCCATTTAGTGACGCGGAAGTGACGAATCGGCGGGCCTAAACGGACGGACGCGAACCAAAAGAGGGTAAGCGCCAATGACATCCGGTGACACTAACGGACATTAACAAAGGCCCCAGCCGTGGGTGAGTGGGTGACCAGTGCAGGACGCAAAGCCCCATGTCAGATGCCAGGCCGTGGCGAAAAAAAAAGCTGCTGGATGCATGCATGGCAACCAAGGGTGCATGGTCACCATCAGCTCTTCTTCGTCTCGCGTGCCCAAAGTGATGTGCTCCCACGCCTCCTTGCCCCAGTTGCAGCTAGCCCGATGAGCCCTGCATTTTGGTCCTTTCTCCACCAGTCAATTATTGCTTGCATGGACACCTACGAGAGACTTGTACCTGACAGATGCCTCCTTTGACCCGCACCATACCGACCTACTGGGATCTCCTAACCAGATGCCTCGCAGACAGCGGCACGCCAATCAATGGACGGACATTGGGAACCGTTGTTAAAGAGGTGGCCGAACTTTTACAAACGGGGTAGTGTGATGGAGACCAGGTGAACATCCGAAGAGGAGCAAACAAATACCAGCAGCCTCGTCTTCCAGAAATGCCAACCTCGTTCAAGAGCCATGCTAGTAGCATCCCCTATAGCTGCATGAACCCGATGCTACAAGACAACCGAATGGATTGGCTGTTGGCAGTTACAAAGTCAGGCGCCACCCATCCACAGTGCGTCTACATAGCTTCTTGAGACTGTATATCAACCAGGGCAATATGTGTTGGCAGCAGGGAGAAGATCTAACAAAGGCGTCTGGCCTTGATTTGATCGCAAATCTGTCACGCATCGGTATTGGTAGACCTAGGCATCGGTTGCGAATCCCACGCCATGCTCGGGGCATGGAGCTGGAATAGTTCCCACTTGAAGTGATCATACGAAATGAGGCCGAATACGCTGCCCTTTTTCTTGAGGGAACCCTGTCAATCTTGGTGGGAGGCCAGGGAAGGCAGAAGTTGCAGTGCCCAGTCTCAACCTCATATGCTGAGAAGTGATATACAGGCTGCAGGAGGCTAAAGAATAATAATGAAGCGCCCTGATGAGCCTCCAGCCTTACCAGTAGTTAGATAGAGTCAGTGAGTGATAGGCACTCAGGCTTCAACGCCACAATGGCGCTGCGCCCCCAACTTTTCGCGTCTCAGGCTCTCAGCTGCTCCTTGCCCCGTGTTTTCCCACAGCCGCTCGCTGCCTCTTCACCTCAACATCTGTACCACCATTGACACTCCTTTTATAGTTTTGTATAGTATGCCCTTGCCATTTGTATATCTGTCGATTGCTGGTCCTTCCTTCCCTATTGAGCAACGTCCCTGTCCTTCGTCCTACGAATAACGGTCCTTTCCGCCTGACGATTTATCTTTGCCTCGACTGCAGAGTAACACAAACAAGGCAACCTGACTTCAGCACTGCGCCAGCCTCACCGTTGATTCTTCCCGAGTTGCAGACTCTCAGAGGGTCTTTCGATATTCTCTCCTCGAAACATCTCTTGCAGAAACCTTCAGGTCTCGGCACCTCCAGCAAAGATGAGGCTCCAATTAGACCAATTTGGGCAGATCAAAAACTACATTCACATGGGCCAGGGCGCCATTCTCTTCCTTGCCTGGGTCCTGACAATCGCCTTACTGACAAGACCTGGCACGACGGATGGCCGGGTCGGCTGGTACTTTGGCTTGGTGAGTCTGCCGTCCACTTCCCACTCCGCATGAGAAAGGACCAGACTGATACAGAGCTACGTACAGTGTTGGCTCACGATTCCCATCCTCATTTACCTCGTAATGGTCCCTATGTGGTCCCGCGCCCGCCGCTTCTCCAACGTCTATGCCTTCGCCGCTCTAGACTCTGTTGCTGTCATCTTCTGGCTCAGTGCCTGGATTGCCGTCGCCAGCTATGTCTCTTCGGGAAAGGGCAAAGGAAAGAGTACAGACAAGGATGCTAAAGGGTGCGATAACTTCAAGTATGGCAGCCCCGGGCGGTGCAAGCTGTCCGAAGCAATCATCGTATTCGGCGTGTTTGAAATGTTGCTGTTCGTCGCCACGGCCGTTATCTCCTTCCGAGCTGTTATGACGTTCAAGAGGACGGGGATGATGCCTCAGAACCTCCCCGCTGCTGGAGGCAAGAACGACTTCTCTGCACAAACGCAGGATGATTTCTCAAGTAATATGCGGACCGATGACGAAGATTTCGACGAGCATCCTGGTATGGGCGGCAGGCAGGAGTATGAATACCAGAAACCTTCGCTCGACGATTCATATGCACCGATTCGCCAGAGCGATCACGACAACGACCTCGCACAGATGCCTGCTGCGCAGCCCACCAGCCCATTGAACCATTCTGGGTTGGGCATCCATGACTACAACACGAGTTATAACCCGGGGGCATACAATGGTCAGAGCCAACCTATGATGGCTGGGCGGTAACGAATCTCATTGCGTATCTTGCTTCTCCTTTTTCTGTGCTCAAGACAAGAATGAACCTTGGGACGGTGGTGAAGCAGAGATTTGGTGGTCCTTGTAATTTATGACGGATGAAGCGTTCGAGCGTTTCCCCCTCCCTCTTGTTTCGGTTTATCAGGAGGGTTTAGAATGTCTGGGATCATTTGGAATCCTGAATAGACTAGATTTGGAAGAAAACAGTTATGATGCCACTGACTGGGTTGGAGCGAAGAGGCAAAAACCCCCGTTTCAGATACTTACAATGACGCAAGCTCCTATACTCGATACCCCTTCCTACTCGTACACTGTTCCAGAGTCTAGGTTTATACCGCGTGGCATCACCCTGCTCGTAATTGGGTTCTGTAGGGAAGGGTTTCGAATATAGGAACGGAGGTACAAGCACCGCAAACAATGCACCGACACCACCGAGTATTTGTGATGACGAAACCTTGCAGCAAGACACTACCGGCCACTACTGCGAGGTACTCGGGAGTATCTAGTAAATGTAACTTACTACCTAGTGTCATTTGGAACATGCAAGGTACCATCGTCACCATTATCAATCCTACGAGCCCGGGCACGGGTATGTACCAGTACCAGTACCAGTACCGGGGTCACGGGTATAGACCACTGGGCGACCGGAACTCCGTATGAGGGAGGGCAGATGCGCTCTCGCTCCGAGGTACTGTATACTACCATGCATCCATGATAGAGTATTCGTACCTTACAGTTTGGGATCGAGTCGTGTAGCACAACAGCAAGTAACAATAAAAAACACACGACTGCAAAAGACAGCACCGTTCAACTATGTTGGAATCCTCTGTTATTTCTTCTCGGGCTATCTGATCTGATGTTCGCTGCTCGTCTCGTTGCTCAAAATGTCGATTCTGTCCTGTGAAAAACAAAAGAGTTCAATCACGATTCGTTTCGTTTTTTTGTCCATTGCAAAAATCTGCAGTCTCGCGATTCGTCAAACTTCAGAAACCCAAGCTCTTCAGTCACGTACCATCCCCACCCAAGCCAAGTGTCGACACATGGTATGCTCCAAAAATCAATTCTGGCCGTGAACAAGAGGCCTGCCGTGTTGTATCGTCACTCTGGCCCTGACAGACCGGGAAGAAATGAAATGTCGGGGTAATCCAGGCCAAATCCCGGTCCCAATTGCCACAGTTGGCAGAGCCCAGAGTCGCTCAAACCACTTCACCCCCTTCCGGGTTTGCGCCATGACGCCTGTACAAGCCCTCGCGGGCATATCCATACCATCCGTTTCGTCGCCCAGTTGACAAAGAACAAATCACAAAAAAACTCGTATTGCCAACCCGTAGATTCCAATAGCTTCTTTTGTCTCAGGCCTGTCTAATCCGGGGAAGGTATCGTATCGAGCTCGCACAAACTGGCGTTCCGTATGGTGCGCACCAATGCCGCGTCGAGATCGCACGCTGTAAGCTCCATAGAATCCAGGAAGTCATGTGCAGGAAAGAAAAAGGATACAATGTCATCAAATCCGGTCATTAGTGTGATGTCGAGAACCTTGATGGTAACCGGCCATCATTCATAGCGACAAGCTCTCCCGAGAACCTTTTCAACCTCGGTGTTTCCGGTCTCATAATAGGATCAAGTAGTTGCTCGGTGCGATACCCGTTTCGCCATTTTCTTTCTTGGCCTGCCACCACCGGCCGCTTACGTCAGACACCTCCAGAATCTCGTGTTTGCTGAAGCTGATCTCATTCGCATCGTCCGGATTGGCTTCATAACTGTAGATGGCTTTGGCGCGGTATGGATATTCGGTGGGTGGGCTGACTTCTTGAACTGGGGCGGGGGCGCCGCTGGTGTTGACTGCCGGTTGTGCAGAGGCCCGGGCCGCTGCTCCTGCAGGTCCGCCTGGGTAGCCTGAAACAGGAGAAGATGTCTCAAAACCGCTCAGTTGCGCCGATGTGTACATTTGAGGAGGTTGAGCAGAAGCAGTTGTCTGTGGGCGATCATAAACGTTGGTCATACTTTGTGGGGGTCCTCGGAAGGACTGGCGTTCTTTGTGCAGGGCAAATTGGTCAATGAACTCGCGATGGGCCGCCGCAGGGGTTGAACCGAAGTAGAAAATCCAAATGATCTGGACAGAGTCAGTCGACCACGAAAGGCAAAGACACGGGTTTTGGGAAGCCATTGACTCACCGCAACCATAGAGAGCAAAATGTGGCCAGCAGCAGCGGCTTCCATGGCGCCCTGGGGCTGGTAGACGAGAGAATTGACTGCCGATGTTGTCATGACAAGTCCAGCCGCGAGGTATCCAACAATCTACACGTTGTTAGGAAATTTGGTTCAACGGTTATCGGGGATCCATACCGCGAGGCTGTATGTGCTTGTGGAGTTTGTAGCAAAGACTATCGTAATGCCGACAATACAGCACAGCATGTATGCAACCGTCCACCAGGCATATTTGGGGAAAGGGTCTTGGATATTGGCGATGATGGATCCGATAAACGCAATCAACCAAGCAAGCTGGCAATGGAATCAGCATCATGGTCTCGCACAAGTCGCGCGAGTCTCTTACCAAACCAATGGAGATCGTAGCCAACGCAAAAGGATCGCCAACAATGTAGCCAAAATCAATTCGACCTCCTCTTCGAGCTTCCAACATGTTGTTTTTCTTTAATGAAGGAGAGTGTAGTGATCCGTATGGGGGCATGAAGGATCAAAAGACAGCAGTGATTTTTCAGATCAGGGAGGCCAGCGCAATCGAGTCGGTGCGGATGAAATCGTCAAGAGTGGCTAACAGAGGGGTGGACTCGTGAGTCAGGTCCAAAGTCCAGGCGCAGGCTGGGTTGAGGATTGATCCGAGCACAGGACGGCCGTGCACTTGAGATCGCGTGCGTGCGTGCGGGCGTGTGCGGTATGTTGTATGTCTCGTAAGACTCGTTGGTCTGCGATGGCGTGTGTCGGATAAAGGAACAATCGAGGCTATGAGAGGCAAACAACCACAGTCGCCGATCAATCGACAGAAGGTGGGAGGCGAATATCTTGTGACTGGTGGCTAAGAAAAGAATACAGGACGAGTGTGGTTGGCAGGGTCACAATGGCGTGTAGTCGGCAAAAGGGGAGGGTAACGATCGACAAAGAATGAAATAACGTGAGAAAGGAACAAAAGGTGTTTTGGAAGAAGTTTCGAGGATGATTGAAAGTTGTTGCCTGAACGAGTGTGGGTGGTAAAAGGATGGTCGAGGACGGAGAGGTGGATGTTTTGGTGGTTGAAGAAATGGTCGTCGTGGTTTGAGGAGTGAGGAATCGAGTTCAGGAGGGAGAAGCAGAGAGGCTCCCTGGCTGCCCAGGGTGTCCCAAAGCCAGCCAATTCCCCCCTCCCCTTCTCTCTTGGGGGCTCCCTTCTCGCGGCAAGCCGCCTATACCGTATGGGGACCGTTAGACCCGGCAAGAGCCAGGCACGCCCAATTCCCCCCAGTTAAGAGTCAGGAGCCCTGCAACTGCAACACGTTTCACTTGCGGTTAAAACCCACTCAGCCCCGAATCTCCACCCCTGCGTCGATCGAACCACATTCAGTCTCTGGTCCTTCTGCCTCGAGATTTACAATTTTTCTCCCTGCGAACCCGGGTCCTGCGCCAGATTCCTCCTTATCATCCCTGCTCCTGTGGCGTCTACGACTGGCATCCCCTCAAGACTTGTAAGAGCCTCTATTTGTTCAATCGCACCGAGTGCTAATAGACGCCACTCTTCTAGCCTCAACCTCTTCGTCGGACGCTGGATCAATGGCACGTCGCAGCCGGTTGGCCACTTTGCATTGTCCGGGTCGGCACACGCCACGCGCTCCATGCAAGCGCTTTGTGGCACGCAACCTCTCAATTTCTCAATTTGGCCCAAGATTGAATAATCTCTAACTAGTAGGTATTATCGACCAATTTGCATTTTTCCCGTGGCTCGCTTGGTTGAAGTACGCTATTGCTGATGGACTTTTGCACCAGTTCTGACACCATGTCCCACGCATTCCCTTTTCGCCCTGGGAAACCCCATGGCTTACCAGGCCCTGAGACTCGGGTGTCGTCTATTCCGCTCACATTTTTGTCGAAATGAAACTGGCACGACTGGGTCCTCGGTGCCTGACCCGCTAGACTGGGCGATTGGACGAGACGTGCCTCTACCCCTGACAGCCGCTGATCCATCGTTCTCGACCAATCCTAGTGGCTCCACATGGATGGTCCTGGCACCGCCACATGCCCGCTCCCGCAATTCCCATGGTGCAATTAGTCTCGGGGCGACAGAGGCTTGTAAGCGATCCTTCAGCCACACTTGAAGTGCGATCGCTCATATGAGGATGTTGGTTGCACACTCGCTTTCTACCTTTCAGAAAGACGGCAAAACAATCCGACTCGAGACAAAGCACGATGAAAAGACTCGCGATAAGCATGGACTTTGCTCATGCGGACTTCCTCGTGTCGATCTTTGTGGGGAGGAGGAGGAGTCGAGCACCAAACCTGTCTCGCATGGACCCGTGCTGGCTGTTATGCCACCACCGAGGTATTGAAAATCCAGGAGCGAACCCTGGCCCTGCCACATCGCCTTACGTGTAAATCCTGTTCTGGTTATCATGACGACAACTTATCATGTTGTCGTCAGATGACTGCATGATGTTCCGTTGTCACCTGGACATGATTCGGGTTCAAGAAGTCCGTTTCAGGCACCAGTGATCACACAAGGCTCTGGATGGTGTTGCATGTTCCATCTTTTGTCATTCTTCGCACACTCACAGATATCCTTGCTGCTCCTTTGCGCGTCGCTCCTCGCGGATGACATTTCTCTCCACCTCGGCGGTCCTTCTCTCCCAATCTTCCCACATGTCTCCGATCCCGACCACTCCAATCTTAACCCACCATTCCAGGCATCTAGCACTGCGCTCTCGCAGCTCTCGCACTTCCTCTTGGATATGGAGCTCCTCTTGTCGGAGCTTTTCAAGTCGAGGTGCCAGTGACAGCAGCTTCGAACTTTGATCTGCAGGTGGAATCTGCAATGTTTGTAGTGATGAGAGTCTGGACGCGGTCTCGGGATATAGGGTGGCATGGGCGAGAACGATCGAGGCAAGCGTGCTAATGTCCTCAGACTTGGGCGTTGTAGTGGCCATTACGGCAAATAAATCAGGATGCTGGGATGCTTGGGGACTTGGTCAGCGCATGCCCCGTCCTTGCACTCTGTCACCTACATAGTCGCTCAATATCCCGTACCACTGACCCAGGTGTGCCCGGGAGCTTCTTCAACTTAGTCAGTGCGGCGTCGAGAGCATCCAGCTGGGCCCGTAATGTCTCGCTACCGGAGGATGGTGCTGTGGTTGGAGGCGGAATCCCATCATCATTGCTGGCACCGCTTAGGAGGAACTCCAGTCGATGGAGTCGAGTTTCCAGCAGAGCGAGCGTGCCCCGAGCCGCGGCTTCTGGATCTTGTACATTGCTCGCCATTTTCGGAGAGTCGCAGATCTTGAGATGGTTTGATCCGTTGTTGGGGTGGAAGACGACCGTGACTACGGCGCAGAACAAACTAACAAAATAGACAAACATGACCAATAGCACAAACAATCCAAGGGCAAACCCAGCAAACAGGCTTGGCATATACACTGCGCGCACGTGCCGTCCACCAGCTCTTAGGCTCCCACGGCTCCCAACCTCACCTACAGCATCCATCAATCTCGTACCTATTGTTACTCATCGCATCCCTGCTCCCTGTCATGACAAGGCCATTCTTACTATAATGGGCATCATGTGAACTCCACGATCAGTCGATTCGTACATCCTGGCGCATGACTGTCTCACAGCAGAATTCAATCTATCTGGAACAGCGTCTTGGGTGGCTGGGAGTTCGGACCACCCAGCAAGCTTCTCGCGCCATCCTTCTCCACAGCTTGTCCCTTTCCACCTCCGTGATTTGTTCGTCAGCGCCGTCCGCCTCCCGCTTAAGCTAGCCTCGCATCGCCCATTCCATGCAGGTGGCAGGAAAGCTGCTTGCCAGGTTCTTTCGCCAATAGTGGCCAGCTATTCCTTGCGACGGGCTTACTCGTGTCGACGGCCTGACCTACCTACTACCTACAGCCAGTAAGGATGCTCCTAGAGCCCAGAGGAACTTCGGCACAAAAGCAAGAATGTATGAGGTGCTTGAGCGTGAATAGCTGAGACGATCGTGGCGTCAACCATCGAACTGCAGATAATGGCTTGAACCCACAGGTTCAATGCATAGCACCACGAGTTCCCGAGACAAGCTCGTTGTTCAATGGCGCCAGAACTTTATCGTCGGTCGCTGGAGGTCGTCCCAGTGATAATGGGATTTTCTAAGCGAATCCTCTTCAAGGCTAGCCAATCATCAACCTGGGACACTCAAGGGTAGCCTCCATGCTCCCCAGCCGTCTACATTTCACGTTCGACTCCATGCAGCTGTCCATCTTTGAACCAGTTTTGACTTCCGTCCGTACGCGACCGGGCCAGCCGGTTTTTGCATCTCAAGTTCTTGGTAGCTCTTCTGGAGTCTTTGATTCTCCCACCACATCGACTCCCCAGCAATTCGGTCCCTTCACACCTTGTGTTCGTTTCTAACCCAGAAGGCAAGCAGCTTTTCAATGTGATGACTTCTGTCCATCGAGTGCAAGGCTGTGCCACATGTACGATGGCACCACCGGATCCAAACCGTTGGACGTTCACAGACTACGTGTGCTTCCTCCGTAGCCATGGATTCCATAATCTTGCTGGGCTTGACGAGTTTCTCCAATGGGGTGTCCAGGCTAGCCGAATGCCAACGATGCAGCGGCCTCAGCGAGCAACAGCTATCCTCCTGGAATTTGGCACGTCGAGTTTCAGAACGTCGGATCTTACAGACACATCGAAACTCAGAGTGCTGTTGAAGGAATGGACGAGAAGGACGCCTGAAACGCCGCCTACATCGCCAGCTTCTGGTTCTCAAGGACGAGCTGCTCAGGGGCGGATCATTATGGTCAACAATATCAACCCGGAGATGGTAGACACCCTTGGCAGCCTCCTCAACATTGAGCCTGCATTTTTCGCATCACATATTAGTGACTCGGCGACTGGCGGCGCGGGAGATGGGCACACAGGATCTCCGTTGGCATCACAAAACCTGAAGCACCAGAAGAACTTTTTTACAATCGAATACCCATGTACGTTCATGACGACGAATTGTGGAAAGGATGTCGACATCGAGAAGCTCTACTGCAAGGGAAACTATCACAGACGAGTGGAAGTTTGTTCGAAACATGGAAGGCAGAAGGTCGCTGTGGCCCGTCGAAAGATCTCGTTTTACATGAAGAAGACTCTGGATCCCTGGATATGTAAGTCTTCCTCCTGTTTCTCGTCGAAATCTGTGCTAAGTATATCTCAGGCGTTGTGCTTGTTGACCCGCCAATCTCCTTCTTCACCCTCGGAGCAGAACCATACGGCGCCTACTCTCCCAGTCAACGTCTTGAGGTTGCTGGTTACCAGGGGGGCTATCTTGACTTCCGTGAACAAAGGCCACCGTTGAACAAGAACGATCACGACTATCGCGCATGCGGTGCTAGGCCAATGTGCCCCAACCCTTTTGACGATCTGTGCCGGCATTGGCAGATTATGGCCCGGGATGGGCTCCTCAATCCAGCCGAGCAAAACCTGATCCATATTATGCGGCCAGCGTTCCAAATTGCAGCTAGCGAATACACCAACTTTTTCGACTACATTCGGTCAACACTGGAGAGTCACCTAATTTCCACAGCCCTCACAGTCGATCCCACAAAGACCAAGAGAATCCTCGACAAGGTGATTTCGCTCGACTCGATGCTCAGCAGGTACAAACCTATCATGACGCGGATAAAGACCTACCTCTCCTCAGACTCGGAGTTGAATGAAGACTACCGCAGTCTCTTGATTGATCTGCACCACTATAGAGCCGAGTGCGACTCGAAAATGCAGCACATCCTTGCCGTCTCCCAATGCCAAGATACATCCTCGCTCCGCTCAATAGAGATTGAATCTCAGCGGCAAGCAGACTACTCACGTTACCTGACTATCATCGCCCTCATCTACGCTCCCTTTGCACTGTCATGTGCAATATTTAGCCTACCACACGACTTTGCCCCTGGAGCACATTATTTTTACGGGCTTTTGCCTGCGACCGCCGGGGTGGCAATTGTGTTTTTGTTGCTAGTGTTGCCAGAGGCGAGGGACCCGTTGCCGAGCATCATGGCGGTACTTTGCGGGAAGCTCACCAAGAAGAAGCTGCTTGCGAAACCGAGCAGTCGCGGTTCGAGGTCTGGCGGGATGAGTGAAAAGTTGGATATGGATGAGGTGTAGCAATGGCCACAATGCGATCAAGGTCCGTGATGGACATTTGACCTGGGAGTCATGATACCGAGAAGGTCAAAGACTTTCATATTCGGTTGTTCCTAGCAATGCTTCAAAGGGAACAGACGCTAAGGCCACGACACCTGATTATTGCAACATTTGGCTTGATAACAAAGACGCCATTGGCAATCTCACATTGCGGTCCAAGAACCATCGGAGTAAGACCGAACAGAATGGCAGGTGTCCATGAGAAATGACGCCTTGGGAACATGTCTCCAGCATCTAACGGAACACGGCGCGCATCCAGCGTCTGCCAACAGAGGAAGTCGTCTACGGGGTATGCACTCATACCGCCGCCGCGGTAGGCGAACAGGAGTTTGTGTGAAGGTTTGAGCTTTCTTCCGCACAATATTGATTGGATACCCATAACTAGACCAGGACAGGACTGGGCTGGGTCGGACAGGCTGGGGTGGACTGGGATAGGACGGGAAAGGACAGGCGGAAACAAGGGAAAGGAACGGGTCAGAATGAAAAACGGCCCAGTTCACAAAGGGACAGAGATACCAACCACATATTACACACCCAGGGTGGTCTACACATGTCGTCCTATCACGCCTATCACGCTTTTTCGGGTGGGATTTGATGAATCACGACTTTTGTGACTTTTCTTCCATGAATGCCAGATATACCTCGTAATGCAACATGTAATGGAATTGAAGATGAAGAACGAGAAGTGAGGTAACCACTTGGTTAATGTTCAGTTGGTTACATGTACCTGTTTCAAAACCTAGTCGGACTATACCGAGTATATACATACATACATACATATACACGAATATCTCGTACCCATATAGGTATTTTCAGTATTGATGTTGAAATGATTTGTTTGTACTATACAGAGAATCTACCGCGTCGTATCTGCCTGCATACCTCGCCCGGTCGAAACGAGAATAGGCCCGGGCTGGCAGACAAATGCTCCACGGCACTCCAGGGCACGCCACGCGACGGCATAATGTACATGTACCTGATCCATCACAAAGTCTGGGCAAGGACCTCGACTGTTGGCCCTGCGTCATAATCACCCATTGACCAGTGAAAGAAAACCAAAGAGACGCGACCATCAAGACGGCTCGTGCAGGGCAATATACCGACCTGCCCGGTCGACATCGCTCAACGTCGACCTCGATCTGACCAGGGGTTGGTTGCTCAGCAACATAAGAATGTCGCTTTTCGAACCCGCCCTTTGACTGCTCATGCCCTCATTGTCTGGAGTTTGGATCTGGTCCGCTCAATGGCTCTCAACTTCGTCTCCAGACTTACACGTCCACTTTGACAGGAATCTTGACTTGACCCTTCTTCCTCTCCTGGCTAGGCACACCATATCTTTGGCCCACTGCGCCCTTGCCAGAGCCCCGGCCATCAAGACCGGTTCCTTGTCGGGTACTCTGCACTTCTGTAACCACAAACTGCCACCTGCCCACGTCAATCCTCGTCTTCTTGCTTTCCTCCTCCTGCTGCAACTTTTCCTTCAAAGCTCGCCGTCTCTCTTCATCCTTCTGCAGGCGCTCACGATGGCGTGCGCGTCTCTCGAGTGGCGTGAGCGAGCGGTTCAGTTTGTCCTTCTCAAATGCGATCAAATGCGGATGTGGAATGCGTGAGTCTGCTGGTTTCAGCACTGTGCGTGTATGACCCGGTCGGCCAATAATCTCGGGTTTGGAATCCCGCCACGCCTCGTGGACTCCTTCATTGATGGCGTTCTCTCGCTCGTCGGTAAGTCGTGGTGCACCACTAAACACTCTTCCAGCATCGATACGGTTGAAGGCACGCGACTCCGAGGTTGGGTAGAAGATTTGTGGAAAGGTGAGGGGATGCTGTTCTAGATCATTGATGGACTCATGAGGCTCATGGGGCAAGCGCGTCGTTGGGTTGAGAGTCGTGAGCGGCACCATACCGTGGACGGCACGAGCGTACGGGATAGCGAGAGGTTTGCCCTGCAAGGCAACAGAAACACAAGGTCAGCTTTGATCTTCAAAAAGTAAAACGAAGGAGTACTGTGCTGTGTTTGTGCCTTTTGCAAATTCAGAGAGTTGTAATTTGGTTTGTAAATCACCATGTTTGGAAGTCTGGAAGACTAATCGATCTGGTTGTTCATCACAGGAAGGCCGTCGAGAAGCGCAAGGGAAGGCGAAAGATGTGCTTACCTCTGTCCTCATCCTCCTTTCGACCTCTACCAGCCTCACCACTGCGGCTACCCTTCTCATATCCACGCCCATCTCCATCGAAACCTGCCTCACCGACTTGCCCTGTTGTTGCACTCGTTCCCAAATCTCGTTTCTGAGATCCTCGGACAGAATACTCTGGCTCACGAAATTCTTGTTCCAGGGAAACGGCCGTAGATCATCCAGAGACTCTTTAGGGAGCTTGTATTCCTGCTCATGTTCCGTAACAGCTGCTTCGAGAGCTTCTTCATCAGCCGTCACGGCATCGTCCGGGCTCTTTTCCTTGACGGATTCTCCTGACGGCTCTTGGCCTCTGCCGCGAATGAGGTTTCCTCTCTTGTCGTATGCAGACAGGTAATTCGTCGACCCCGGAAGGGGGTGGCGAAAGTTCTCTCCGGGTCCGCGGAGCCATAGCCAGAATTGCTCTCGGAGTTTAGTCTGGGACTGCGAAGGGGTTGAGGAAAAGGCTCGCTGGAAGCATGATTTGCAATGAGTGTGGATTGTGGGTGTCGTCGGAAAGGTTCGAGAGACTGTGGTGGGAGATATTCGGGGAGGCATATTGCCGCGAATTGTGCGGGCAGGATGGACTAAGGATTTGGTAAGGAGACCATCGGAGACGCGCAAAGCGTCGCTGTAGACACAACGCGATATATCCACAAGGAAAGAAAAGACGTGGAATTGTTGTTACTCAAGTACTAGCATCGCTGTCGAAAATCTACGGAGCATGAAAATTACGGGAACCAGCTTTGGATTGGCATCGGCCAACTTGCCCCTTTAGTTGTTAGTCTCCATTATCTTCTAACCGTAAACGTCTTAGAGGATCTAGGGTGCTCTAGCCGGACATCCCATATCTACGAGTATGCAAAGCACGAGTTTATTCTATAATTCATGTCAAATGTTAGGTGATGTTACATATTCTCCAACTTCTATGCTCTAATTTTGATCTCGTGCCTCATACAAAAACCTTGATGTTCGCACGCTTGCTTCATCAAACTCAAACCAGGATGCCACCTCAAAGGGTATATGTTCCATAGACACAAAAACAAGGTTCGCTTGAACGCTGCAACAGAATGACCAAAGAGACGTAATATAGGAAAGTGTATAGAAATAGTGGTGGCCCATGAGGAATGATCACGATAGCAAGACGTCTGTGCCTTGGAAGGTTGTGGTGCCAGACCACATACCTCGGACTAAAGGCAGGTTCACTTTGTTGATCGTGGTGTTCTTTGAGGCTGCAAGGGTCTCTGCCTCTTTCTTGATCGTGGGGTCGTTGTTGATGGTCATATGACCATGGAAGAGAATCATATTGCCGCCCTTGATGATGTCCATTCCACCAGGTCCAGTGAGGTCTGCATCGCTAGTAACAAGCAATGGACGGCTTGATTTCGTGTAAGGGCCCCAAATGTTCGTCGCAGTAGCATAAGAGACGTCGTATTTAGGTGTCGTAAAGCAGTTGCTGCTGAAGAACAAGAAGTAGATTCCTTCGTCGGAACGATGGAGCGCCGGCGCCTCGATCAACGGACCATCAAGCTCGTCGCGATCCAGAATCTGAACAGCATCTCCAATGAGAGTGATGCCGTCAGGGCCGACTTCCTGGAGCATGAGGGGTGTTGGGACGATGGGTTCAACGCTGTTGCCACAGGAGCCGCCGTGGCCAATAGAGTTTCCATCGACTTTGTAGACGACATATCGCTTGTTGGTAGACTCATCGAGGAAGCCGTCGGGATCGATAGCCCCACCGAGCGCGTTGACGTCCGGGCAAGCCAAAGGAGTGTCAAGTGGGACATAGGGTCCCAGAACATTCTGAGAAGTTGCTGCACCCACACAGTGATGTGCAGGGGACCAGACGACATTATCCGAATAGTAGAGGACAAATGATCCATCATCCTGCCTCGAATATTAGATTTTGAACCCTATATGATGAGTTTCGCGTTGCTCACCAATTGAACCACATCTGGGGCCCAAACACCAGCGCCTGTCTCCCATGGCCCTAGAGTAGGGAGAGCGTCATGATGATCGAGCAGGGTCCACGTCTGATTGTCCGTTGACGTGGCCACCTGGACGTGGACCAGATCCGGCGGCGCGGCCCGGTTATTGGTCGCAAAAGCATACGACACGCCGTCAACATAAATGATAGCAGGGTCAGGGAAATTGGATGAAATGTGAGGTCCCAGGATAGAGGCGAAGGGACTCGAAGAATCAGGGTCCGACAATAGAGTTGACGAAGATGACTGTGGCAATGGGTCCGGTGATCGGATAACCGAATTACGAGGGGTCAGCGGCCCCAGGCTGGACACGGCCGACGAGGCCAAGAGATACGTGGGAATGGCGACCATGATTCCGAGTAAAATCTGAGTTTGCAACGAAAGTGAAAAACAATGATTGTCTTTGCCCCGGCGACGAGGACGTAAAGGAGGAGACTGCGGAAAAAATGGCGGACCCGACTGTTTCTCTAAATGAGTGTGAGAAGAGGATTCACCTCCCTGCTGGGGGCGCCTGGAATGAGCGGCGAGCAAAGGCTCTTTTTCTGGAATGCGGTAATGAGTCGCCATGGTGTAGGAGGGCGATGGGCAGTGATAATATAGGCCAGAGGCAGGGGTTGGAACTGAGGGAGTTTGCGTCGCGCGAACTGCGAGGCTCTGTTCCTCGACTGGCTGGCGCACGAGGTTAAGGGGGTGGATCGTTTGAACCTGCAGAGGGGCACGACGGTTGTTTGGCGCATGGGAATGGCGCTAGACGAGCAGTGAGCCGAGCTGCAGGCGATACTTTGGGCGGATTTGGTTACAGTGGTATCGTCGGAAAGTGTCTGCGTCTTCCAACGTGCCTGTACACCGTTCCAGTCAGCGTTCAGAAAGGGAAAAGGTAACGATGCGGCGCTATAGAAAAAGAAAGAGTGTGTGAGATTACCCGCCTTTCACGCACTGCAAGTGTTGCCAAGTAAGGCGTTGGACGGGCCCGAGGAATCAAAAGTAGTTCGCGCTTAGCATGTTTGCGGAATAGTAGGGGCTATTTTGGAGTATCTGCTGTAACGTGAGTGGCCGGCGGCGAGTCTGAGGTCATGTTTCGAGTGAGGCCCTTTGGCATACATTATTCGTGGGATTGAGGAAGATGGTGATGCGAAGTTTGTAACGGCACAGCCACTCAGAAAGTGGGGTTTTGCCAGTCACGTGGAAGCGCTCAGAGTT
Organism: Fonsecaea nubica; assembly: GCF_001646965.1. Taxonomy (NCBI): domain Eukaryota; kingdom Fungi; phylum Ascomycota; class Eurotiomycetes; order Chaetothyriales; family Herpotrichiellaceae; genus Fonsecaea; species Fonsecaea nubica. Next base: position 64,012 of record NW_019173745.1, read on the forward strand.
CGTGTGTTTAAGCTTTTTCATGCCAAGCTTCTCGCTTGTAGATCCTTATCTGGTAATACCAACCCCTTTCCTCCTTTGCCCCCCCTTTCTCCCTGGTTGCATCCTCCTCAGCCTCACCGAGCTGATATACCGACTCCCGAGACCATGACTTTGGCAACAGGGAGTTAGGAACCATGCATGTCGTATTAACAGGAACTTTGGCACCATAATTATCACTTTGCCTTTATCTTCACTCGAGCCACTACAACTTTTCTCAAGCTAACAGCGCCTCTGATATCATCCCCTTCGTGATGTTTCCCGTGGTTTGCGTTGATGTTCATCCCTGCTGTCCGTGATTTCTCTGCCGCGCTACCTTGAAGACCATCCCACGTTCGCAATACTGTCGAAGCATAGGGTCCCTCTCTCGCACCGAAATGAGGACACTGTCTAACGACTTTGGAGACTTCACCGCTACTCTCAGCCGACTCATTCTTACATCATTGTTGCTGCTGCAGCGACGCCAGGAGTCCGCGAATCCATGCACGATACCAAATAGACCCGGTTGACTTTGATGTCTTGAACCCCCTAATCCGTTCAATAGTGTGGCAACCTTGACAGAATTTCGACTGGAAACGTCAGGCGCAAGTGCCGCTGCGGTTCAGATATAAGTGTCCCACGTCCTGCGCTTCTGTCCGCGGTTAAGTGATCGGTGAATGATTCGTCCAATTGTATCTTCTCCCCCGGACGTGTCCTGCGCAAGCACGGCGCACCGCCTTTCGAGCGAAGCCAGCCCTCTGTACGGAGCAAAGTGTCGAGCACCAAAGGAAAAGAAGGGTCAAATGCCATGTGCTATTCTTTCACGAATTGGAATCCCATTCTGGAAAGGCCCGTCTTACACGGGGGGGCTATCTATTCCGCGCCCACCCAAGGTATTTTCGTCGCCTCTTATCTAAACTCATCAGCCATGCCGTCTGTGCATGCATTCCAACACTTGAAAATATCGCCCGAACATCAATCAATCAACTCAAACGGTGTAACGGAAGAAGGTGGCGTTGTCGCCCTTCTCCCTCTCGGCGAACTTGTCCATCTCGGTGTACTGCTCGAGGGGTTTATACTCGCGGTCTCGGCGGGCATTTTCACGCCGCAGGTAAATGGTCATGAAGACCTGCAGGCACGTGCTCATGGTGAGCATGCCGATCAAGATGGCGTGACCCTTGATGAACTTGGGAGAGTCGGAACTGAGGTAGATGAATCCGGCAATGGCGCCACCGAGGTTGCCTAGGAGGACGCAGCGTCAGAAGTCATGTTTGAATTCCGGGGGGAATATTTATCGCCTTCGGACTCTCCAAAAGGGGCAAAAACTTACCAAAGCCCACGTGCATCGCAATGCCCACTGCTCTCTTGAGAGAACCACCAATATTATTGCCGTTCCAGGCAACACCTTGGGGAACATTAGGATAAATTCCCGCCACGAAGAAAAAGCACCCCGCGTATTTGACGTGAGGATTCTGGGATGAAATGAGCATGATGAGGCCGATCAACGCTGTGAAGTTGAACCCGATCATAAAAAGTCCGCGCGTCTTGAGCCTGTCGGCGGCATAACCTCCGGTGATGCAGCAGAAGCAGGCGACAATGTATGGCGGAACTGTCATGAGCTGTGCAGTCTCGTTCGTGTAGTTCAATGTCTTGACGATTGTTGGCAGGAAGAGGGAGACCGAGTACAAAGGAGTATAGATGCTAGAATCCGGGTTAGTAGGCACAGATTGACCTGAAATGTGCGGCTTACCCAATGGTAATAAACATGTGAACCCAGATCTTCCAATCCTTAAGAGCATCCCAGCAATATTTCATGTTGAACTCATCGGCAAGAGAGCTACGGTCTCGCTCTAGGCGTCGAGATACTTCGTGTCGTTCCTCTGGAGCAAGGAACTTTGCAGTGGAAGGATAGTCGTTCATGGTCCAGAATGCAAGGATAGCTGATACGGACACATTAGCTTACGTCCTGTTCGATTACCATCAAAAGATTGGTACTCACCAACAGCAAGAGTCAAAAGGCCCTCGAGGATGAAGATCCAGGACCACCTGTATTCTTGTAAGCCATTTCCGCAACTCACAGCATGTGTTTTGAGGCCCAACCTACCCAGCCTTTCCACCGACTCCATCCATTTCGATGATGCCACGTGCCAAGAGACCCCCAAAAGCACCTGCGGCCGTGGCTGCAGAAAAAAAGATGGCCTGTAGATGTGGCGGTCAGACAAAGCAATACAGCGGAGTGTAGGTAGTGAAGCAGCTGCGGCCAGCACTCACCATCCTGAGACCACATTCATGGCGCTTGTACCACATTGTGATGTAGAAGGTCACGCCGGGAAATAGACCACCTTCCGCAATGCCCAAAGCAGCACGAGCTGCGAGAAGTCCCGGAAAGTTCTCAACAAGACCCATGAGAGTTGTGCAGATCCCCCATGCAACCATGATAGATGGAATCCAAATTGAAGGTCGTGTCCGCTTCATCATGAGATTGGAGAGTGGCTCGACGAGGACGTAGAACGGAAAGAAGATTGACAGTGCGACCTATGCCATTGTGAGCCATGATAACATGTGCAGGGGGCAGGTTTTGAGTATACATTATAGTCCAAGCCAGACATTCCAAGGTCCTCCTCGAGGCCAGCCAGTCGGGCGTTTCCAATGTTGGTGCGGTCGAGGAAGCTGAGAAGATAGAGGAGCGAGAGGAATGGGAGAAGCGTCCAGTCAATCTTCCTGATCAGCTTCTTGGTGGCCTTGACATCGAAGCCCAAGTCCTGGGAGCTCGAGGATGCTGATTCCAACATCTCAATCTTTGCTCCGACATCTTTGCTGTCGGGGCTCTCGATGGGGATCTCAACCTGTGTGGTACCCATCTTGTCTTCTGATGTGGACAATGGGAGATGTCTCGTAGGAAGAGAGAGAGATGTACCGGCCACCTGGATCTGTGTAACAGCAATCACACACTAAAGTGTCGTAGGAAACAACCAGAGAGCACAAAGAGATGGGAAGTCACGGAGGAAATTGAACAGTCGGCTGGGTCACAGCAGACAATATATAGACGCCCGATGGGAGCACTCACCGCTGATGAGGGAGGGACACAAGAGAGGGCAATTGTCCACTTCCCCGTGTAACAGGCCTTGCTCCGCATTGCTCCAGGCTCTCTCCCCAGGTCCACTCACCATATGTCCCGTCCGTTTTCGCCACGGCACTTAGATGAGCTCACCCCTCAACGTTTTGACCAGCCTCTATCACCTTGCTAATCTCGTCTGTTCGGACAAAAGGGATGATTCAGAAAGGACTGTCTGGGCATACCAGGCCTCTGTGTTCCAAGTCGTCACCACCATACGGAATGATGGCATGGCGGGATCGACTGTACAACACCAAAAGGATACCAAGCAACGATGTAATAGGACAATCTCCCCAGTCCAGGATGCCGTCAGGTACTGCCGAATGATGTGGCTGTCCTTGGCACAAGGAGGATTGCTCGAGTTGTCCAGGTTGGGTCCAGAGAAGATGGATGGGAACAGGTTCTGCAGGCAAGACAGAGGCGGGAGCAGGAGTGACAGAGTTGGCACAAGCCCCTGGGTCGGTGGTACCCACGTCTGATGCGGAAATGCTCCCGCATGGACAGATAAGTTTTGAGACCCAATGAGGTTCGCTCAGTGTGTATTTTTGCTGCATGTACATGCACCTTCAGATGATCGGTCAAGGGGAAGGCAGAATATGGCAATTGCAAATGTGCTTTCTAAGATCTAGGCAAACGTGTGCCATGCACGGAGCATGTGCTTAATCAGGCTGGCACGGGTGAAAAGACAGTCGAAAGCATATCTTGGTAGAAGAGGAAATGTAACGGTGGACCCGGGCGCCAAGAGATCAAGATCCCTAGCGGCCATGCCAAGCCAGAGCGCCAAGAGCGGAACGGGATTCTTCCTCTGATCTTGGCCAGGATTCCTGAACTGCATCCAGTAGCCATTCAAGCCATCGTAAGAGGCTGGCGGCCAAGCCTGCCCAAGAAATAGAATGGGAAAATCCTCCCGTCCGAACACGACATTCTAGAACTTCTGGATCTTAAGACGTTTTGCCTCAACACGGGGAGGTGGTCAGATGTCGGTTTGGGATTCTGGTGTCTCCCTTTACGTGACGACACGAGTGCAACCACTCGGAGAGCGCGCTTCGTGGCCCTTTTCCCGGTTCCGCCCTTTCAGGCATGGTGCCCCAGCGATATCAGCTTATCATTCCTGGAGATTCAAAGCCTTCGGTCCCTGGGAAACTGGTATGAATCGTTCACATGTCATTGGGCTTGGAGGCTTTCCTCAGATGAACCCCAGCGCTCGTATCCACAACACTCGCATCCTATCACAGGTGACGGAAAACTGTTGAGTCGGGTCTATCCCCAGATGTCGCCCTTCAGGGACCTATCCGGGCTTACAAGGACAGCAATCCGAGAATGCATTCACGAGCCACGAGGAGGATGAACCGCGGCTTCCATCGCATCGCCTGAAGAAATACTGCACATGTCTCCTTGCGTCCGGTTTTCTTCTCCCTTCCAGAAGCCAACATGCATGATTCATGTCAAGATCATGGCAAGACATGGTCTGTGACATACCAGTACCCTGGCTCAGACGACCCTGCATCGGCCTATAGATTCTGCGCCGGGCAGAAATGTCATGCCACCCTCAACTCAGCCACCATCCAGTGTCTATTGACTTTTTCGCCTCAGCTGAATGTCAGGTATGGTTTTTTGATTCTCCCTGCATCAGGTTCACGCGTTGATGGAGGAATTCTTTGCTGCCTTACACCGATGAAGTGCTGTCTTGCTTTGCTGTTGCTCTCGCGCAATGTGTCGACTGCAAACTTGGTTTAATCTACAACCACCCATCACCGTACACAATCTTGCCAAGGTTGTACATCTGCATGTTTCGACAGTCAACAGTCAACAAAAGCCTGGACATCTCGAGATGAAGATCCACTTAATAGGAGCAGGGCGTCGTACTACACCATTGTCCAGAGCGAATATATTGGATATTCCAGGACTTCCCTCGAATTCTCTCCCAGGAATTCGACGTTCTTCCATGACTACTTTTTCTGGTCCCTCATTTGCTAACAGCACAAAGATACATCCCTACCTGTGAATGAAGACTGGTAGCCATGCTGACACGCCGACCATGACCCGTCCCAAAGTCCGTCAAACATTCCACCTCATGCTGTACGCAGCGGCCCGAGCCTCCAAGGAATGTACTGTCCGTTGAGTATATCGAAAGCAATTACTGGGAATGAATGTGTCGCTCTCCCAGAGTTGGTGCCACTGCATCGCCGCTTCGATATGGTAGCCGCTTATTGTGGACGAGGAAGGCCTGTATGCTTCGTTGCCACTTTCGCCGGCAACTCATCGCAATGGAGACTGTGCATCCGCAGCGTGCGAGAACACCCAAGAGGATTTCTAACACTTTTACAGATGTGAACGCAGATCTAGACAGCCTCGATCGATCTGCCTAGCGTCTACAGATCCTTTGTACCTGGAGTAAAAGAACTGCGCGCAACCCCGGGCCCGGGTCGGCAGAGATACCGAGGGACGACTTGTTTTTGTGAACGAACCTCCAAATCGTCAGTCACCCCACGGTGTCTCTCCGAGCGGCTGAATTACTGGCTGCATTTAGCCGGATCACGTACGGAATACAGAGCGTCCATACACGACATCAGGCGATTATGGGCCGAGAAGAGTGAAACGAGGGACTAAAACACCCAACTGCATCTTGAGTGCCCTGATAATATTGTCTTTGCCTCAAAACGAATACAATCAAATTGGACATATCTCAAGGTTTGTGTCTGACGACAACTGTGACATCCGATCGATATACTGTAAGTATTCAGGCTTGACAACATCAATGGAGCCAATTCGTCTCGGCGTCATAGGCTATGGCTTCTCCGCCAAATGCTTCCATCTGCCATTCATCAACGTGTGCCCGGACTTCAAGGTGGTCGCCTTCTTCCAACGAACCGAGGCGCCAAAGGATCCCAAGACCGCCGAACCCGGCTCCCATTGCACGGTCGACTATCCCAGCGTCAAGCACTATCGCAACGCAGACGACTTCTTCGCCGACAAGGACATCGACGTGGTGATTGTGTGCAGCAAGCAGGATACACATGCAGAGTATGCCGAGAAGGCCCTAAACGCTGGGAAGCACGGTATGCGTTTCTTTCCCACTTTCCCCCCTCGAGACTGTCCCTCTGGGAGTTTTGATCCCACACACGAGAGAGGTTCTAACCCGCCACTGGGGATATTGTGAAACAGTTGTTGTAGAAAAGCCCTTCACCCGGACGACAGAAGAGGCCGACCACCTCATCTCCCTGGCAAAGAAGACTGGCAAGATCTTGACAGTTTTCCAAAATCGAAGATGGGTAAGTAAATCACTTGGATGGATAGCCCCGTCGTCCTTGCATCACAGTCAACGAGGTGGTATCTTCTCTCCATATACCCCCCTCTCTGGCCAGAGGCGCAAAGGATGGAATCTTCCCCACCAGATACTAACGGGCTGTTTCGTTTTCTCTAGGACAACGACTTTCTCACTCTCCGCCACCTGCTCGACAAAGACGCCTTTGGGACCATCAAAGAATGCGAGATCCACTACGACGTCGACTTTCCCTTTTGGATGCGAGGCATGAATAAGAAGGAGTATTCGCCGGGGGACGGCATGACTTTTGGTCTAGGTATATAACTATTCTTCGCCCTCCCCTCCTCGCCTCCTAACTTTTCATAACACAACCGTTGGGTCGATGTGCTTGCCCGCCAACTCCCGCCCCCCTCTTGTTCAGGGAAAAGGGTGGTTGTGCGCCACCCGAGAGCAGAAATGGAAAAAAATGATTATTGTTCGTGTAACCATTCTAACGACGCCGGGGTCCCCCTTTACCAGGAAGCCACACGCTCGACCAAGCCCTGCTGCTCTTCGGGCGGCCCAAGTCGGTGACGGGGTTCCTGCGCGTGCTCCGCGGCATCGACAGCGAGATCGAGGACAGCTTCACGGCGATCTTGCAGTACGACGGACCGCAGCAGGAGCTGCTGGTGACGGTGAAGACGATGGTGGTGTCGACGATGAAGGACCAGCTGAAGTACTTTGTCCGGGGCACGAAAGGGTCGTTTGTCAAGGTACTTCTTCTCTTTTCCTCTTCTCTTCCCCATCTTTCTCCTTCTTCCATCCCTCCCTCTCTTTGTTACATGTCATCTGACATCTCTTTTCTCGGGAAAGCACGGCACATGCATCCAAGAAGAACAGATCTTGTCGACGCCGTCCATGCCGGCGACGGACCCAAATTTCGGCCATGAACCGCCGCACCTGTACGGCCTGCTGACGACCAAGGGCGAGCACGCCTTCGACCACGCGCACCAGATCTACGAGCCGGACTTCAAGCTGTTCGTGGGCCGCTACCCGACCGTCCCGGGCCACTGGCTGGGCTTCTACGAGAACCTGAGGGACGCCGTGCGCGGCCAGGCCGACATCGCCGTCAAGCCCGAGCAGTCGCGCGACGGTATCCGGCTGATCGAGCTGGTGCGCCTGAGTAGCCAGAAGGGTCAGGCGGTCGAGTGGCATTGAAGACCAGGTGTTGCGGACCGGGTTGCGACGGGTGAAGGCCACCAGGACAAGGAGAATGAGGCAGAGAGAATCGACGACAAGCTGAATGTGTCAAACCAATGATAGAACCATGACAGCACGAGGACCACGGAAAGACACAAGACGTAAACCAGACAGAACAATTGATCGGGGAAAAAAAGGGATGACAGGAGTCGACTGCCTCCAGACTCTCGGTAGCCATATTCATCCGCCAATATCACTCCTGATATGAATACCATCAACACTGGTTCTGCTGGGTTCGTTCCCGTTTCTCCCAAAGAGACTCCTTTGCAACTCGGTCCTCCTTTTCCAGGGTAGTAAATGCGCAGTTTTGACCTTTCCCAAATCCAAAGCCAGACCAGACATACCAGACCAAAAACAACAAACATCCAAGAGCAGCGACGATTACGCGATGGTGAAGAACAACCTCCATATGCAGATCCCTCCATAACCTGAGTCCAGATGTCAAAAGAAAAAAAAGAAAAACACCCCCCTCGATTCTTGCACTTGGAAAAGAGGATCACCGTCTCACCAACCAGCCCCCCTTTCCTCAACGCCATGCTTTCAAGAGGGGAATGTCGACACCAACCATGTTCCTCTGAAGAGCACATCGAACAACTGCCCCGTTGAAAGTGCTGCAAACCCCTCCCACGGCCGCGAACCAAAGAAACCCCATTCTTTGTCTCCATTGCCACCCATCATGCTTCGATGCCATTGTCAATGACTCCGAAGACCAGCCCAATACCCGTAAGATTCCCTCCTTGATTTTTTGGATAATCGACATGTTGCCCAGATCTCCATTCCTCCCCGTCACCTCACAATCATAGGTGAGGCACCATGACCACACGCTAAACGACTGAAAGACCGCTGCAAAAGGATCCCCTTCCCCTGAGCACGCTATGTGGAAGCATCATGAAGACCCCGACGTGCATAACGAACCACAAGCACTCCCACCTATGCAATGCCCTGTACACCGAAGATATGCTTCAAAGAGCAACACAACTCCGCGCATACAAAACATGTCATGTCCAGGTCGTAGTCTTCATAAGTCATTTAACCCCAAACTGAGGTTGTACCGATCTTGTTGGACCCCCAAACTCCACTGCCTGTCCCCCAAGCACCTATTCCGGAATTCGATGACTCTTTCTGCGCATTCGAGTTCGAGTTCGCCGATCCTGCGCGATCAGCATTTTGTTCATTAGAGCCGAACCCGTATCCCAAAGAAGAGGGCAGAGGGGACGTCGTGCGCTTGTTGATCGACTGGTTAGGTGCCTGTTGCACATTGGGACGGCTGCCAATTGGCCCCATGCCGCCACTGACGGGGGCAGTGGTGGATTTGGAAATCTGCCGTGAGTGCGATGGCTCTTCACCAGTCGGTGGCGTGGGCACCTTGCCAGAAGCTTGAATGGAACCATCAAACGTACCGAAACCCGAAGATTGCGCGGATGGAGATGTTGCCTTTTCTGCACGAGAAGCTTCCGCACCTGCGGACGGGCCCTGAGAACCGGAGTCACCTTGCGAGGCCTGACCTGGCCCGCCAAAAGGATCAGAGGTGCGAGGAGAAGGGCCACGAGGAGCCCCAGGTGCATTGCCCGAGACCGTTCCCCCTTGATCTCGGTTGGTGTCCTCGGTAGAAAACGGCACTTGTCCCACAAAAGCCGCGGGATCACCGCCGTACAACGCGCGATGCTGACGAGCAATCAGCTCCCGGCGGCCTTCCTCACTCAATGTGCTAGGGCTCATTGAACGGTCGGATTTGTTGGACGACATTTCTGCCAGTAGACCTGTTCCAGTCTCAGTGTGGTGCCCTGTTGCACGGCCGGGAAGGCGATGCTCACTCCGATTGTATTGCTGTTCTTGGTGATAGTTGCGAAGCTCACGCTCGCGCTGAGCTGCCATCCTCCTTTTAGCTTGCATCATTTGATCGGCATCGCTGTGACGGCCTTGATGCCTTTGCGCGGCATAAAAGTTCTGGAGATTCGAGCCCGGGTGTGGACGCGAGGGGTCAAAGTCGCCAACAGGATGGCGGCCTCCGTGCATTCGGGGACCTGCATAGGATGAGTTCCTCATCTACTGTGCGCACAGTACTGAGAGCACATACCATAGTCCACCCCTGGGCGCATCGGGCCGCCTGGCATTGGGCGTTGTCCACCACCGCCGCCGCCGCCGTAAAATTTGCCACTTTTGACAAGATTGTCCATTGCCCTATCAACCTCTGGTTTCTCACGTCAGTCCCTTCAAGTGACAGCTCCTAGTGGCAAAAATCGCACCTTCGAATTGAATGGCAAAAGCGTTGCCATCTTCGCGTTGAGAAGTGGAACTGGCGCCTGTGATGGAATTGTCAGGTTCAAGCAATGTCTATTGTAAGATGCGGAACAACGCACCTGATCTTGATGGTGGAGGCGGTTGTTCCCACGAAGGCTGCCGAACCGGCGCCTGCCATCCTTGAGGCTCGTATGAGAACGACATGTCTCTCAATTTTCTATCCGACCCCTCTTTGCAGCAGAAAGTCGGGCGATCCTCCAACCGAGATTATATAGTCGGCCGTGACGGGAGGGTATTTATTCTTATAAGGCGACGACGAGCTATAGAATAGATGAGTCGATTAGAAGTTGCAAACAAATGGACAATGATTAGGCTGGATGCGACTGGCTAGAAATCGAAAGAGAGAAAACCTGCGGTTTGGAGGGAAGAGGGGTTGGACATGTGGTGTATGTGTGTGGTCCGTCCGGTTCTTTGGTTTTGGGGGGAAATTCTGGTACGCTGGGTTTGGTGCGAGGATGTGGGTGGGGAGAGAGTTCATTTTTCTCGAGGGATCGGTTCGCCCAACTCGAGCCAATGATGGCTTCTGTTGGATCGGTCGAATTGCCCCGGGGGTGGCCACGGGAATGGAAGGCGACTGGAGAGAATGTGAGGCGACTTACAGATCAACCAGGAGCCGAGCTCGGATTCTCGCAGATCGCAGGTGGCAGTTTGACAGAGACGAGTACCGCGCGAGAGGAAGACTGATCGTGAACGGAAAGCCCGCACTGCAGCGGGAGGCGGCAGGCGACACAAAAAGAGATATAAGGAAGGGGGGAGGATAAGGGGGACAAAAGGAAAAGAAGCGCAGGCGGAGAAAGATGGAGATGAGGGTTAAAAAAATATGTTTCTGCAAGTTGAGGATCAGGACGACTTTTTCCGACAGGGAAATTCGCAGGGCCTGTCGAAGGCAAAAAAGGGCCCCCCCCATGACCACAGGCTACTACCTGTAGGCTTCAAGACCACCTAAAACTACTTGCCTAGGTACAATCAAAAAATGTGGGGGGAGAACTGGGGAGTACTGAGAGCACGGCGCACTCTGTGCTTAGGTACCTAAGTACCGAGTACCTCGAGGAGAGGGAGACATCCGTGGCCTCCCAATCCCAAAACTTTGTACCTCCCAGCCAGCTCAGAGTCCTTCTCCTCAAACTGCAATCACGAGCATCTTCCTACTCGCTCTTTTATCTCTCGTCATCTCCCTCGCTCTTCTCCTTCTCCTGCCGGGAGTCGCCCTTCCTCCTCATCCTTCCTCATCTTCTGTGCTAGAGAATAGCTCAGCGAACACCGAGCGCAGGCGGGTCATCACCGACCATCACTACCCACGAGCTAACGATGACCGGCTAAATCTGTGTCGCCGGGTCATCGGCAATGCCAGACCCAGAAAACCTCTCCACACGTCGAACGCCTACAAGTTCCAGGAGTTCTGAAAAGCAAAATGAATAATGATAATTGGCGAGCTCTACCAGCCTCAGGACCCCCCTCGAGATCGGCCCTCCCACGAGCATTCCAGGCGGATCTAGATGAGGAAAAGAAGTCGAAGCCGAGCCAGGGTCGTCTTTGTGAGTATTCCATCGTCGAACGCTGGTCGAAGCAAATTGTCTCTCCGTGGTGGAGACCACTGGAATGGCCAGTAAATTGTTGTTCTTGTGTAGGTGGGGGACATTTTGAAGCAATATTTGCTTTGGTCAATTTCCCTGCCGGCCACCGACTACTGCGATGAGTCCGATATTCACTATGGGTACAGGTCGAGTGCAAAGAGGGTGTTGCTAAACTACTACGCATCTTGCAAGAGAACCAGGACGAAGATCCTATGACGCAAAGGCTGCAACTACAGTCTCAACCCATTGGTGCCAATAGAGACCAATGCAAGTGACAGTTGTCGTTCCCGTCCCAGGCCGAGCGCATCTTTCATTGTCAATGGTCTAAACGGTTCCAAGGGCTCTGCATGTTCTGCATCTACCAATCCGAGTCTTCCGGTCCACTGGTAACTTTCGAGAACCCTAACAACAGGCTATTGCCATGCCACTCCTTTGTTCGTCACATGGTCCACGAGGTTGTGGAGGGCGCTCATCCTCCAGAAATGGCATAGACAAACGCTGAAGATTACCATCAAACGCATGTTCGTCACGCATCGGCTGCAGCAAACCACCAGAGAACCAACAGCCATCTCATGCAGCCGTCCTTTTTAGTTCGTTGTACAGAGGAGAGTGCACAGGTATCTCCCCAGACACCTGATCGGTCCAGTCCAAGAGTTCCTCGAATCTGAGAAACCCTGGCTCTTGCGCGTGATTCGGTCAGATTGGTAACTTGGATCTAGTCCTCAAATTTCGGATGGTTCCACAAATCATTGAGGTTTCGCGACTGCGAAAGCGACTCTTGAGCTCTAGTACGAGGTACATACACGGTACTTGTTATGAGTACGAGCACTGAGTACCTCGTAGATGTACTGAGTAATTGGCCAAAAGCCGTAATAGGTGCCCACAATTCGGTCAACTGGCCCTCCTACATACTCGCAGGTAGTAAAGATACTTACACCTGCAGCCAGACATCAAGAACCTATACCTCGTACTGGTATGTGTACGAGGTAGCTGGTCGGTGTGGGCGTGATGTGCAATTCTGCGCCCGTGATTAGAGCCAATACCAATCTGGTGCAAAGGTCAGATATGGTTGTCCCGTCGTATACGGAACAAACTCTTGAAGCTATTATTTTGATACTTTCCCATCACGCGGTTCCCACCAACGACTCGTGGCTCGCGAGGACCACAACAACCGATAATCTGAGGCTGCAGAGTATTAATATTAAAGGACGTGGGTCGAGTTAGGTAAACATGGACATGCGCCGTGAACAAAATAGAAGAGTTCAAGAATAGGGGCGACAAGAAAGTGGCCTTGCTCGCCAAAAAAGATGAAGCACTCTTCCTGCACGGAGCGAGGACTGCCCCGTGCTCTGGGTGTCTCGTAGAATTGGGCCTCACGCACCACTTCTTTTCTCTGATGGTCTCAGGGGTTCTTCCGCTAGACCAAAACACCAACACCATCACAGTGTGCCCGTTAAGTCAGCCTAGCATCTTAGTGGCAACGGTGCCCAAAATTGCGGAGGAGGGCGCTAGGTCTATAATTGGCACCAGCAGGCAGCGTGTTGGGCGGTCAGAATCTTAAGACAGCATTTCAAGATCACCGGTCTGCATCCAGCCGGCAGCAGGCAGGGCGGCAGGGACATTCAAGGCTGAGCACCGCTGACACCCCTCGTCCCTCGAAAAGGGTTGTGTACGAGTATGGTAAAAAGGAGGAAGGATCGGGCGTCTTACTCATCGGGTTTTTGAGGCGCAGATCCGACATTGGCCTACCAAGCCTTTGGACAATCTCATCCAAAAACGTGGACTCGTGGTTTGGACCAAGCATGATTGGGAGGGTTTGGAATTTGCTTTCTGGCCGTGACCCTGGCGACGCCATGTCGGCCATTCAGACGGATGATCAACCTCTTCAAAAAGCAACAAACGCGGTATCCTATCGAACGCGACGCGCTAGTGGAATCTGACAGGGCACATATACAGTTGCTGAGCATACCGTATATAACCAACCTTGTTATGTATAGAGTGTGGTGGTTTGCCGCACAATTCCCATCTCCAAAGACCGGTCAGGATGAGGCAAAGCAGGGCCAGGGAGATTAGGGGTCTGGGTGAGCAGGCGACGGGGATTCTAAGACCTCGGGCATTAGGCATCGTGGAAAATGAACTTGGCTGGCTTTCTCACCCTGTTTTCCGGGCCATATGCCTGCTTTGCTTTGTCTTGCCTTGCAATGCTGTGTAGCGTAGCAAACTTCCGCAGCTGCGCATCTTGGTCCCTGGTCAACTGCAGATGGAACCCCGTCACCACCGGTGTGTATTTGGTGAAGCTGAAAACAAGACACTGGGATGTGAAAACGTGACGGTCATATGTAGGTACAAAGATAGACGGCTGAAGACGACGGACACCGCCATGCTGGCCTACTAGTTGATGACTGTTGGTTGTTGGCCGTGGGCTGTTTGTGCAATCTGCGCGGTTCTGCGCGGTGTCGGCATCACTCGTACCACAGCTGCTCGAGACAGATCCAACGCCTGAATAAAAGAGTCCATTTTAGCCGTGAAGAAAAGGCCCTGTTTGTAAACTGGTGCTGGCGCACTAATGACCGTATTGAGGGGGGAACTTTTTCTCTGGCTGATCCACCCGCAAGCCACGGGCGTTGAGACTTGTTCGGAGACCCTCGCCGCCGCCGCGGGCACGCTCTGCTCCGTACAACTGCTACCCAGTCTGCGAGTTCCCACAGGCCAGCACCCATAGCCCTAAGCTCCCCATAGCACCCATAGCGCGGCCGGACGGCCACAAGTCTCCTCTCCCAGTTACGGTCCTCCATTGTAGTCAGTGCACTGCACCGCAGCCAGGAACAAGCGAGGATCATCTCTCTGCAACCTCGCACCTCGACCACTTCCACCCATCACCTACCTGTTCGAACCACTTTCTTGTCGACTCTATCCTCGTCCCATCCTCGACATATCTTCTCTCTTGACACGCGCCTAGAGGCCCTATCCTACTTCTGCTCGCATTCTCAATTCTGTATATCACCAAATTTCTACGCCACCGCCCCCCGTATTCTCCTCTCCCACCTCGAGCAGAAATCCCAGCAACCTCCTGCCCAGTTCCAAAGTCCTCCGTCTCTCGAACGTCTCCCTCATTGCAACTTGCACTGCGGCTCTACGCCTTTCTAAACATCGGTCTGGTCTCGACTCACTTACAGATCCGCCGACCAATCCCTCTTTCACCTCGCCGCCCTCGACGGGCTTACTCAGACAATCCTCGACACAGACGAGGTCTCCTTGCCCTGGCTGGCTAGTGTTGTTCACAGGAAAGAAAAAGCAAGTCGGTTGTGTGTCGCGCCACACCATTTGTTGAACCCGGTACTCCTTGTTACTCTGGAACGCTTGTATGCAGCACTTGGCCAGTCCATCCCGAAGCCGTCATCACAACTCGCTCAAAATCGCGACTGGACGGTGGTGATTTCGAAAACCTATACTGCTTTAAACAAAAGAGAACAGACGATATACATTCTCGGAACCAGCGCGACCGGTCTCGTGGCGATTGTTTCAATCAAGGCACTTCGAGCCCAGTTTTGCTCTGGCCCGTCATATGACTTACAGAGTGCCGAAAGATGAGGGAAACAGTATATCTGCACCGATGACCGCTCCATCTGCTCAGGCTCTCAAGCCAAACATGGAAATGGAGTCGAGTACAAGTCCCTCACAGCCTGTACGACGCTCACATCACCTCTCTTCAAATTCCAAATCGATGCCCTCCACCCCCTTTCAGCGAAGCGAGTCCCGTTCTCATACAAGGACCTCTCCCTCCCCGGAACCTCCAGCAAAACCCAGTTCTCCTCGATCGCTGCCATCTGACAAGAGCCATACGCCCCCTGCCAGCCGGAAACAGTACGGAGGTTGTAAATATGAGACTGGTATGCAGAGAGCTCGGCGGCGTGTTCCCTATTCATTGGGACCAGATCCATTGGAAAAGTATAAGTCCGACTTAAAAACAAGGTTGACTCACGAAGAGAATGAAACACTAACGCAGGACATGCAAAAGCTCTATGAAGAGCTACAACCCACTGCCGAGAGTGAAGGGCGTCGGTCAAGGTTCATTGAGAAACTCGACAAGATACTTCGTGGAAGGTGGCCGACATCATCAATCAAAGTCAATGTCTTTGGCTCTACAGGGAACAACCTAGGCACGTCGGATTCCGATGTTGATATCTGCATCACCACTGATTGCAAGGAGATGGAGCGAGTTTGTAACATCGCAGACCTCCTTGCAAAACATGGGATGGAAAGAGTCGTGTGTGTCTCTTCCGCCAAGGTGCCAATCGTCAAGATCTGGGATCCTGAGTTACACGTCGCTTGCGACATCAATGTCAACAACCCCCTGGCTTTGGAGAATACGCAATTAGTCCGGACCTATGTCAGCATTGACAGCCGAGTGAGGCCATTGGCCATGATCATCAAATATTGGGCGAAGCGAAGGATGTTGAATGACGCTGGTATGTTGTCTTGTCTCGGATTTCTTGACTTTGCGACTGTGGTGCTGATGGTCCACAAGCCCTTGGAGGCACACTTAGCTCGTATACGTGGATATGTCTGGCCTTGAATTTTCTGCAAACAAGAGACCCTCCAATCTTGCCTACTTTGCAACAACAGCCTAATTTGCAACAGAAAGAGGTGGCTGGAGTGAACGTTTCGTTCGATCGCAATGTGGACGCTCACAAAGATTTTGGCAGTCGCAATCAGTCCTCCTTGGGAGAACTGTTGTTCCACTTCTTCCGTTATTACGGGCACGAGCTCGACTTTGAGCAAAGCGTGGTATCGGTGCGGCTGGGTCGAGTACTGTCCAAGGTTGAGAAGTCGTGGCATCTTCTCCAGGACAATCGTCTTTGTGTCGAGGAACCTTTCAACGTATCAAGAAACCTGGCCAACACTGCAGACGATACCTCGATGCGAGGGATCCACCTGGAATTACGGCGGGCGTTTGAGCTGTTGGGAGAGGGGAAACTGACAGAATGCTGCGAACAGTTTGTGCACCCTCCCGATGAGATCAAGCCCTCTGAACACTTTGTGCCACCCTCAGCGCGGCCCGTGATCCCGCAGCCTCCGAACCCACCGTCACGAGGAGCTCGTAATGCGTCTCGAGGTGGTGGCAGGAATCTAGGTCAAATGGGTCGCAATCCCCGGCGGTCGTCAAATCCCACTGCACGAAATCCCAACTACTTGCGCAATCCCCCGTTTCAGATGAACACCCATGAGTTGCAGCTTCAACAACAGCACCAGCAACATCTCCTGCACGACCAGCTCTTTCAACAATACCAATACCTTCAGCTTCAGGAGCAGGAGCTTAGGATGCAGCTCTATCAACAGAATCTTCGGCAAAGAGGTCTAATGGCGGCTTATAGTCAATCTGCGGGATATGGTCAATTTGTCCCGGATGATGGTCTTGATCTTGGATCCAATCCACAGGTCAACGGCATTGGCCGAGCTCCCATGTCAGCACCCCTGTATCAGCACGGCTTTCCTCGATCGCCGTATCTCTCTGCAAGCCAACCAAGCCAGGGTGTAGCAACAAACCCTCCGTCACCGAGACTCAATTCGGGGATTCCAGACACTCGAAGGTATTCACGGCGAACATCGGTAACGCAATCATCTACAGGAGGTTCCTTGCGAGCGCAGTCACAGCCTGCACGCGCGGTACCACTCACTTCTTTAGGACATTTGCAACGACCGGATATTGCAAGCCTTCAGGATCCTTCGATAGGACGGAGGTCGTCCTCATCGTCGACATCCCAAGAACCGTACATGGCTTACATGGAGAATGGCTATGGCATGACTGGATCAATTTATGATGCAGTACGGAGGCCAGCTGAGTATCTCGGATATTATGTCGGTCAATCGCCGTCATTATCTGCTTATACTCAGAGCACCGCAATCTCTCCTATCCCTTCACACGTTGGCCTTGCTATTCAGAACGGGGGTCTATCTCCTCGACTTGCTCCAGCATCGACCCGACCGTCTGGGACGATGCACACCCCGCCACTCCAAACGATCTCTACTGCCTCGGTGGAAGTGCAAGCCGAAGCAGGGCAGGAGTCGAGGAATGGTGAAGCCAGCAATATTGAACCCACCCCACCGAAGCCCAGGGCCGGGCCCCTGATAGTGGATGGCTCCATCAATTCACCGCTCCGAAGGCGTACCACCCACTCATTCAACGACCCTGAAGATCATATCAATTTCAGCGCATCCACGTCCGAGGACCTGGCATTTGACACGCCATCAAGCTCAGACGAACAATCTCAAGACGCTTTCGACTGCAATGCACACGGGAAGACTTCTCCAATCAGCCCCAGTGGGCCTCGAAATCACGTCCAGCATTCAACCAATGCTGCTCCAGATTTTGTGAATGGCTATTTACCCTTGAGAGCCATGGCAAAGAGTCCAAAGGAGGGGTTGCAGGATCAAGTGGCCGGTGTAGGGGAATCGGTGGGGATGAGTGTCCTCACTACGATGAAAGCGGTCGGCCCAGCCTGGTCTCTTGATCGGCAACTCTCCTCTGTGGAGGAAGTCCGCACGCCGTCCCCAAGAGTTGAGAAATTTGACGGGGAGAGCTCTTTACCAAAGGATATGAAGGGTCATCCCAGCCAGAATGGGCCCTCATCTGATGGGCAGACACTTTTGGTGAATGGTGAGCATCGTGATACGACCAGACCACTAGCATCCAGAACCAACGGGACTTCAGGATCTTCAAACCACGGATCCAGTCACGTCAATTCTGTTCCGCATGCCGGTGGACCAAGCGGCTGGCAAACCCAGAAGAAGAAAAAGAATAAAAGAAAGACGGTCAAATCGGAGAACGATGCTCAGACGTCGAATCCTTCTGTAGGAGAAACCCTCCCTGCCGACGAGTCCTTACGGAAAGGCGGCTAGGCGCTCCTTTGCAGAATTTTGCCATGATCTGCAGCTTATTTGGCTTGTCCACCTCATTGAGACGCCGTCCTGTCAGGCTCGAATATTGGGTTCTGACACAATGTCGCGAACCAGATCGACAAGGGACAGCATTTATGATATCAACAGCACACATCTAGTCGTTCTATGGATTTTGGGTTATGCATGGACAAAATTTGTTGGCGTTTGTCAATCTAGCAGGAAGCAGCATCCCTGACAGGGGCTCAGCGCATGAGGATGGCAGCGGCGTTTTTTCAGTACCCAAGGGACGTTACCACATACCCCCGAAAACTGCGGGATGCATTCACATATACGGCTGGACTGAAGGGCTGGATCTTTCGAAGAATGGCCCGAGGAACCCAGGGAAAGCGGCGCCGTTTTGACAGGCAGGCGCAGCTCACGGCCTCGCTACAAAGCTTTATTGATGTTTTGCAAAAGGCGGAAGCCGGACGATCATGAGATTGGGCAATAGAAATGGATCCATTGCAACCCCAGCCAGTCGTGGGGACATTGTTTCCCGTTTCCCTTTTTTTTCCTCTTTTGATTGTTGAAAGTTGTGGGAGAATAGAGCAAGGGCGGTATCAAAAGCGTCAAATTTCACGTGCCTTCAGCACACTGCTGAGGCGATACAAAGCCAGTGGAAGGGGGGAAAGGCCGAGGTTGGGTTCAAATGGGAAATTGTCAGATGTCCCCGGGGGGGTATTGGAGACAGCGGGACAGCAGATGAGCAGATTAGAGAGAATGAACGAGGAGGACGTGACCATTCTTAAGACCAAGAGGCCGCCGATACAATGTACTTGTAACTCGGTACTTCTCCTTTACGAGGGATGAGGTGCTTGATGCTGTGAGGCTGCCAATATAGTTCTTGGGCGCGGACGAGGCTGAGACGCCAAGGCGCTTGTAGCAGGACGAGGCTGACCAATGATCATGGACTGGCTCGTACGATCCGGAACCCAGACAAAAGCAACTGTTGTGCCTTGCATGATTTACTCAATTTATTCCTCGCTTGATACGTGCGGGCCAATGACCGATTGTCCAGCAATTTTACTGTGGTCCCGTCGACTTTCTCATTTCAACCAACGCATGTGGAGGTCGTCACCACTCAGCAGAACGCGGTATGCAGTCAGTGCCACTGCCACTTCTTGAGACTCTGCTGAACTCGTCTGTTGTCTATCACACCACGCCTCACGCCACAGAAGCCATCGTCCTCCACAACAGGGGGTCGCATCTTAAAAGACCACTTCTGCGACCATCTCAACACCGCCGGTTCATGTCTAGATAACGCCCCCTCTTGCGACCACTTGCTTCCACCCTCTCCGTTTCCTACCATGCCTCTTATACTCGACACCCCTTCGGAGTCCTCGGTGGAATCGGGGTCAGACTTCCAGGAAGAGAGACGAAAGGTACATCACGATGCCGACGTGGTTATCGTGGGCGCGGGCATCGTGGGGTGTTCGTTGGCAGTGGCGTTGGCCAACCAGGGGCGCAGTGTCATCCTACTCGAGAAATCATTGAAAGAGCCGGATCGCATAGTCGGGGAACTTCTACAACCAGGCGGTCTCGAGGCATTGACGAAACTGGGCTTGCGCCACACGCTCGACGATATCGATGCGATTCCGGTGAAGGGGTATACCGTGGTTTACTATGACGAGCAGGTGCCCATTCCATATCCTACCTCGACGCGACACACACGGGATCGACGTTCGGAAGTGGCAGGCAACGGCAAGAGGGCAGAGGGACGGTCATTCCACCATGGTCGATTCGTGTCTCGGTTGCGCGCAGCAGCCATGTCACATCCCAACATTACCGTCTTCGAAACCGAGGCCACTTCACTCATTGTGTCCTCTCATAACGCCGAAGTTCTTGGGGCCGAATCTATCACACAAAAAACACAAAAGGATTATTTCTTTGCGTCACTGACTGTTGTCTGCGACGGATATGCCTCCAAATTTCGAAAATCATACATTTCGCACACGCCTCAGATCAAGTCAAAATTTTGGGGGCTGGAACTGATCGACTGTCCTCTCCCGATCCCACAGCATGGCACAGTGGTCTTGGGAGACAATGCCCCTGTTCTGCTGTATCAGATCGGCACTCACGAGACGCGAGCACTGGTGGATATTCCAGACGGTTTAGCATCTACGTCGACGACGAATGGTGGCGTCAAAGGTCATCTACAGAAGGTGGTGCTCCCATCGCTACCCGCTATGGTGCAACCGTCGTTTGAGGCCGCTCTGGAGAAAGGCAGCCTTCGAAGCATGCCCAACTCCTTTCTCCCTCCGACAACCAATACAACCCCGGGTCTAGCCATCCTCGGTGATGCTCTGAACATGCGCCATCCCTTGACTGGCGGCGGCATGACGGTCGCTTTGACTGATGTCGTCTTACTCTCCGACTTACTCTCTCCCGCAAATGTCCCCGATCTCGCAGACACTCGGCTCGTCCTCAGGCAATTCCGCACATTTCACTGGCGACGCAAGAATCTGAGCTCGGTCATCAACATCCTGGCTCAAGCGCTGTACTCGCTTTTTGCCGCCAGTGACTGGCAACTCAAGTACCTCCAAAAGGGGTGTTTCCGATATTTCCAACTGGGCGGCAAATGCGTCGACGAACCCGTGGGATTACTGGCAGGCATCATCCCGCAACCTTTTGTACTGTTTTATCACTTCTTTAGCGTGGCGTTGTTGAGTATCTGGGTGCTTGTTCGGGAGAACGGATGGCTTTTGTTGCCTCTTAGCATGTTTCAGGGGTTGTTATTGTTCTTGAAGGCTTGCGAGGTTATTTTTCCGTACATATTCGCGGAACTGAGGCGTTGAATGGGAGGAACGACATTCGCAACAGTGCCCGGAGGCGGTCCTTTGAAACAGACACCCAAAAGCAGTAATGTACAGGTATATTGATAGACCCTGGCCCGCGCAATCACTCGTTGGGGAGGAAAAAGACGAGTCTATTGATGCTTGAGGCGTGTTCTTCAGAATACGGGAATACAATACATATCATTAGAGACATTCAAACATATTTCCGACCTGAAACAATAAACAGCTTGGACAACCTTTTGAGTCTATGGTAACTCGTCCCACTCCCGGATTCAATCGTCACTTATTACCATCAGCTGGATGGGGATGCCCTTTGTAGAACAGATAACAGTCCAGGCAGGAGAGATACTTAATTACCAGCGGGAGGAGGGAGGGTTGAATGCCTAGACATAGACAATAGGTCAAACGGGGGATCAATTGAGAATGCCTCGTCAACTCGTACATGTAGGTAGGTAGGTAGGTAGGTAGGTAGGTAGGTAGGTGGTTAGGGCATTGTCTCGTACTGTTCGACCTCGTCTCGCGTAGCCTCAATTGACTAGAACTAGACCCAGCAAACTCCCCCTTTCATTTTCCTTTCCTTCCCTTTCCTTCTTCCCCCCTTCCGTCCTGTCTATGCAGTAGTAGCCCGCAACCTCTCGAGGATATACTCGCCGGCCTTGACGGGGCGCCACTTACTCGTCCCGACCACACTCTCCGGCAGGGGCACGACCTCTGCGTCGTAGTTGATGCTGAAGAAGAACGGCACCGAGTACCTCTCCCCGGTGCCGGGTTTGCTCACGACGCGGTGCACGGTCGACTTGTACAGGCCGTTTGTCCAGCGCATGAGGAAGTCGGCCACGTTGACGGTCAGGGTGCCCGGGCGGACGGGGCAGGGGAGCCAGACGGGGCGGTTATCCGTCAGAGGCGACGGGGGGAAGAGGATCTCCAGGCCCGGGTTCGTCGAGGAGAGGAGCAGCGTGAAGCACTCGTAGTCGGTGTGGGCGCCGAGGCCGAGCTTGCTCCCTTCTCCGTGCTGGGTGGTGGCGGCAGGCTGCCCGGCGTAGTACAGCAGTCTGGCGATCCCGCCTGGGTGCGTCATGACGGCGTCAAAGTACTCCTCCTCGAGGCCCAGCGACAGGGCGAAGAGCCGGAATAGGTGTCGCGCCAGCTGGAGCACCTGGCCGTAGTAGAGGCGGATGGCGTCGTAGAAACCCGGCAGGTCCTCCTCGTCGGGCCAGATGTTGCCCTGGCCTGTCGACGCCGGCGACTGTCCGTCCAGCTCGACGTACTTCCCATCGCCGCCCGTCGGGTCCAGCCGCTCTTCGTACCCCCAGTTGAAGCCTTCCTTGGTCTCCGGCTCGGACTGTTCCGGCGTTGTTGTGGCCTTCGTCGTCGTCGGAGTCGTCGAGTCGTCGCCGCCGCCACTCCCGGCCGCCATGTCGTCCGGGTTCACGTACGTGTAGTCGTGGGGCTCATACCCGCGGAACAGCGGCGAGTGCCGCATGTGCAACTTATCCTTTTTCTCCGGGGTGAGCTGGTGGAAGAAGCGCTCTGCCTGGCTCAACACGCCGGTCATGGCCTCGGCCGACACGCCGTGGTTGCTGATCTGAAAGAAGCCCGTCGTCACGCACGCGTCGCGGATCTGCTTCGCCACGGCCCTGCGGAGGGACTTGTCGTCGGAGAAGGACGGGCCGATGTCGATCAGAGGCACCGTCGGCAGGGACTCGAGCGCAGTAGCCAAAGGTGGAGGACCAGCGAGAGCCCCCGCGAGGCGACTGCGGAGATGTTCTTGCGCGGCCTCGACTTCTTCGAGGATGCTCAGGCCCGAGGGGTTCGGGGGCAGAGCCTCCGGAACGGGCTGAGGTGACATGATGGAGGTGGCCATTGTGGTTGTGATTGTGATGTGATGTGGCGCTGCTTTCTTCGAGGTACAGAGAATGATAGAACACCAAAGGGAAGAGGAGTGAGTGAAGTGAGAATAGAAAAATGGGCGCCGAGAAATGGATGGTCTGATGCGATCAAGTCAAAAAGGCAAATGGTTCCGCTCAGACGCTCACAACATGACTTTGTGGATTCGTCCAGGTCCAAGCGGTTCGAGACCTGGGAGATAGATTCGTGCCTTACGAGATGTCATTGAAGCCCGCAATCAGAGATACTAGAATGATAAGAAATGGTGTCGGTGGAACGGCGGAGTTGCCCGCCTTGTAAGACGAGGCTGAAACGCAAATAACTGGAACAAATCCTTCAAACTACGTGGTCGGACAAGGTCTCGTGTACTCATCAATGGCTCATAACACATTTACATCGTTGCGGAGGAAGAGATATTGACGCGCTGTGGTGATGCCAGGCCGAACATCGGGCGCTGCCGGAGCCATCATACGTGGCAAGGCTTGTTCCATCTGGTCCCTCCAATATACCGGCTTTCGCACGTCGGCGGGCCACCAGTCAAACAGAAGAAAGGCTTCATCCTCAGTCCAGGGTCCTGTCGGTGCTTGAACCCCCTCTTCGGTCGACCCTCGTCTATCGTGACTGTCCGTGTCTAATGCATTGGTGTCGGAGGCGCACCGCTGAATTTTGCTTGGACTCTTGGACTTGGGAGGGCTTTCCCTGGCCGCCGGGTTGCTCAGCGATCCCAAGGGAGATCTTGTTTCAGGGACAACGGGCTCGGGCATCACAGTAGATGTATCATCTTCCACCGCATCGTTCTCAGAGAAGACCCGTCGGAATTGGCGGATGTCGGAGCTATTGGATCGTCCTGTGAACGAGTCGAACGGATTGGGAATTCGGGTAGAGACCTGAAAGGGTGACCGTGGGCGTGGGCTTTCATTATTCACCAACGATCGAGCATCCATGTCAAGCTGCGGTTCTGGTATAGTCACTGCCTCAGCTGCACCGGTTGAAGGCACACCGGGTTGCGGTGGACTTTGTGACAGCGTGCTGATGTCAGACCCTGGGAAGGGGAATTCCTCTTGCGTCGGGAGTGGTCTAGGTGAAGGTGAGTTTCTCTCGGGGGACTCCTCTGGTATAAATAGAGGGCTGGAATGGAGGTTGTCTTCCTGCACTAGCCCATGGACACTCGAAGCAACGGAGAGTGACACTTGATCTCGCTGCCCATAGTCATTCACATTGGCGTCCAACATATCCATTGACAATAACGATACGATTTCCTCGTCCGGCAAACGTTCTTGAGCTGACCGTGGGCAAGAACTCTCGAAGGTTTGCAGCCTTGATGCAACCTTGGTAGCTTTAGTAAACGGTAGCACACAAGTCAGCTTGGGCCTGGGCTTTGGTTGGCCGATGAGCAACCGTGAAGTACGCGCGACTGGTGGACGGAACGTGGTTGAAGAGTCCCCATTGGTGCGTGTCTTCGGCTTTTCAGGGGCTTTGGATTTCTGTCGTCTCTCCTTGCTCACTTTTTCTTTCCTTGCATCCAATTGAGGGCGTAGCGAGGGCTTCGCGTGTGGTATTTCAGGGGCAAGCCACTGATCCTCTGGGGGTTCATTTACCACCACTCTAGTTCTCAGCCTTGTCGGCTTCGTCACCTGTCGCATGGGTTCCTCTTCTGGCGACAAATCGATCAAGTCCTCACACTGTATTGGAGGCCCAGGGATTTGCGGGACGGTCTTACTCGGCCGCATGGGCTGAGGTAAGCGAGGCCTTGCGGTCCGGACCGGTTGGTGGACATGGTCGAGTTGGTTTTCCTTGTCACTGTCAAGTCGCTGCTTTTTCTGAGGCGATCCCACTAGTCCTACCCGATTAGCGGACTGTCTCTGCTCATAAGGAGAGTGTGCTGGTAGCCTTGCACGCCCCGGTCGACCTTGAGAAGGTCCCAGCACCTCTAACAACGACTTGGGCCTTTGAGAGGGGCCAGTGGGCAGGGGGCGAGTTGCTGAGGCCGTCGTCTGTCGGGGTAGAGGAGTTGGCTTTTCTGGTCGTGCCCTTTCGAGAATTGGGGCCAAATCTGTCTGAGTCTCACCAAGACGCTCCCCAACTTCCACCATGACACCGCGGTCCAGCTGGATCTCGACACCCTCAGTGAACTCCTCCTCTTGCCTGTAATGGAGGTCCCCGATGTAATTTTTCGCGTCGTCATAGACCATGACGCGTCGATTGAAGGTGTGGAACCGCAACGAGCCATCATGCCATTTCTTAGCTTTCTTGTGCAGGTCGCGGGTGTAGAGACAGCGGAATTCATGGACGGGGGCGGTGTTTTGCGTGGGAGCAACGGTCAACCTGGCAGAAGCAGACCCGCCATGGGTGGAAGTGAGGCTGCTCATGTTCACAGTTGCAGCTGCACCTGGAGACAAGGGGATGAGCTGAGGCTGAACGGGTTGTCAGCGACATCCTGTACAGAGGCACCCAATGGAGATGTCGGCGGAAGAAGCAGCGTCGGTCATCATGAAGAACGAAAGAAAAGTCTCGTGGACGCCCAGTGACAGAGCAGGCAGCGCAGGCACTGCAGGCACTGCAGGTCACTGATTGAACGTGAGTGGATCGATGAGTGGGTGGGAAACGCGCGTCAACTGAGGCTGTAAACTCGGGTGTCGAGGAAGACGAGAAACCGCAGGTCTTAAGTCAGGGAGGCCCAGGCTTCATCCGCCCCCGTTAAGCCCCCCTCCCCCCGCCCGATGATCCCTTTAGTTAAACCCTACCCAGTGACTGCCTATGATATGAAACCCTGAGTTACTGAGTTCCCCCTACTACGTTTTGTTAACTTGACATTTATTATTTACTGCTGTCCAACTAATTTTCTCGCATGCTCCTCGTGTACCTCTCTTAGATGAAAGCCAGGGTAAACTTTTTGGACTGCTGGTCAGTTACCTATCATACCGATTTTTAATACTCGATTTTCTTCTCCTTGCCATATCCGCCGCCGTTCGTTTTCTTCCAAGCCTGGCCGAGCCTCTTCACCGTCGATCGACCCAGACTCCGACTACCGGGAGGAGACTTTGGTGGCAGCGGCAGTGGCAGCGGCAGCAGTCTTGTGCCACCAAAGGGCACCTGCGCTCTGCTCGTTCTCGAGTGAACTACTAGGGTCTGGCAGCTGGAAATCACATCCGCATCCCGCTTTTGTCTCGACACCCTCATTCTGGCCTCCTCCAAAGAAATTCCTCAGGCCACTGTGCTTGTGACGGTCTTGCCCTTGCCCCGTAGCCAGCAAGCCAGCAGCCATCATGCACAGTGTCCAGCGCCATTTTGGCAAGTACATGAAACGGTCGGCCGATGAACAACAAGTGTCGGTATTGCTCAAGGACTTTGAAGAGGCGGACAAGTTGTTGACAAAAGTATGTCCCTCCCCATCTTCTCTTGCTCGGCCACCCCTCTGACCTTTATCAAGATTATCGAGGCTTCCAAAGCATGGCGAGAGTCGTGGACCTCCATCCTCACCCACCAACACCGCGTGTTTGACGAGTTCAGCATCCTGTACGCTCCGATTGTCGGGGCCAGCGAAGATTACCACGGCCATGTCCCCGCCCAGACCCCCGATCACGTTGTCCGCAGGACCGCAAGGATCAAGGGCGAGTGCGAGGATTTAAAGAGAGATCTTACCGAGGATTTGGCCCAGGTTGAAGAGAGGCTCATCAAGCCGGCTCAAAGTGCAAAGGACAGCCTGCACAACATGAAGAAGACGATCAAAAAGCGCGAGGACCGAAAACTCGATTTCGAAAGGTATCAGAGCCGGGTTGACTCTCAATTGAAGAAGACAAAACGGTCGGAACGAGACAATGTGGCCCTGAGCAAGTCCCAGTCCGAGCTGGAAGCGGCCATCGAAGCATACCACGCCGCCGATGACAACTTGAGAAGCTGTCTTCCACGGCTTCTGACATCGGTTTTCTCGCTGCTTCCTCACTTTTTGGCGGCCCAGATCCAGATTCAGAACAACTTGCTCGGACACTATTACACGGTGCTGCACACGTACTGCACAGAGGAAGGATTCCCATCTCCGGCTCCGCCCATGGATGAAGTGATCCGACTGTGGAACGATGCATTCAAACCAGTGCAACGCGAGGCTGAGTCATTGGCCATCTTGGCCAATGGAAAAGCAGCCAGGTCGTCCATGGAGAATGGCAACCCTCCGGTCAATGGCTTTCGCCGCCCAAGTGGTTCGGCCCTCACTGCACATCGCCAACAGTCGGTCTCCCCAGCGAGGGCTCTTCCACCGTCGCCATCTTTCGAGCCGAAGTCCAAGTTGTCATCCTCGCCGGCTGCGTCGTCTATGCTCAGTGCAACCACTCCACAGGAATTCATCGCCAGCCCGTCACCCTCGCAATCCGCATACCAGACTCCGATGGCATACTCTCCAGCAGGGCCGAACACAGACTATTTCTCTCGTGATCGACAGCACTCTGGAGTATCGGCCGTCTCTGCAGCGACGGCGGCGGCGATTGCGCAAAAGAAACGACCTCCCCCACCTCCCCCAAGACTACCCTCGCAACAAACCACCTTTGTAACAGCACTGTACGATTTTGACGGCCAAAGTGAGGGCGATCTGGCTTTTCGAGAAGGCGATCGGATTCGGGTTATCAAGAAGACTGAGAGCACTGATGACTGGTGGCAAGGCGAGCTCAGGGGAATGAAGGGACCATTTCCGGCAAATTACTGCCAATGAGGTCAGTCGTCTAATGGGACAGGAAAGGAGAGCTCGATGGAAAGACTGGCCAACTCTATTGGCTTGGATGTATTTGATGTCTTTTTCTTGACGACTTAGCAGGGGGAGGATGGAGCTGAACAGGCTGAAACAAGCCTCTAATAATAGCAAGCGACCGGCATAGACGTGAGCAACCGAGCAAGCGAGCGCGCAAAGCATGATTTGAACACAAGCAACCTGGAGGGCATGTGAGCATAGCAGAGGGCACGGAGCAGGCTGTCGACATTGTATTGCATGCAGAAAAGGTGCGATATACCCAACAATAAGGAGCAACGGTTTCGATTGGTGATGAGTTCGGCGTAGACGGAGTGAGTGATGTCGTTTGAGTTCTGTAGAGCCTTGTCCATCGACTTGATTGACCGTGGAGGAGGAGGAGGAAGTGGCAAAGGCGCAGAGAAATCATGTCATTCGTCGTGAAAATGGATACAGACCGAGCCGGAGAGACTGATTGGCTGAATTGATCCAATATATCAAAGAAGAAAACATGACATGACATGATCGACTGACTCTTTGACCATGTAACGTTGTATCATAATATTCTTCCTCCCACCCACATTGTCTCGCCTTTATACGTGTACCACACTCTGTCGACCACCCAAAGAAATGACGTCCCAGAAGTCACAGACCACACCGTCAGCGTCGACGTCAACGGCGCCACAACCCGAAATCCTCGTCCGCGGCCTGACGTACAAATTCCCCGACGGCTCGACCGGCCTGGAGGACATCAACCTCTCCCTCCCCGCCGGGTCGCGGACGCTGCTGATCGGGGCCAACGGGGCGGGCAAGACGACGCTCCTGCGGCTCCTGTCGGGCAAGAAGCTGGCGCCGTCGCGGGCCATCGCCATCGCGGGCGTCGACCCGTTCGCCTCGGGCCTCGAGGGCGTCACCTACCTGGGGCTGGAGTGGGTGTTGAACCCGATCGTGCGGACGGACATTGCGGTGCCGATCTTGCTGGAGAGTGTGGGTGGAGGGCATTATCCCGACAGGCGGGACGAGTTGGTCAGGATATTGGATATTGATCTCTCGTGGCGGAGTTAGTCCCTCTCCTCCCCTTTTTTTCCAATGCCCTGAATTTACCCCCCCTGGTGCCCTACCTTGTTTCCTTTTTCGAGAGAGAAAAAAAGAGCCAGCGATAGCGATGAGGAAGACGCATCAACGACTAACAAGAATACCCCTTCTCGGCGGGGTGGGTGTGACGAACAGTGCACATGGTCTCGGACGGCGAACGCCGCCGCGTCCAACTGGCCATGGGCCTGATCCGACCGTGGGACGTGCTCCTCCTGGACGAAATCACCGTGGACCTCGACCTGCTCAGCCGGAGCAACTTCCTCGGCTGGCTGCGCGGGGAGACGGACCGCCGCGGCGCCACCGTCGTCTACGCGACGCACATCCTCGACAACCTGGTCGGCTGGCCCACGCACCTCGTGCACATGCACCTGGGGCGGGTGAAGGAGTGGGGGCCCATGGACCGGTTCGACGACGAGGTCGACGATTCGACGGCGAAAAGTGGCAACAGCAAGCTCGGCGAGTTGGTCCTCAAGTGGTTAAAGGACGATTTGGCCGAGAGGGGTCCGCGAGGACACGGAGTCGTCGGAGGAGGAGGGGGAGGGCAGGCAAAGACGTACGAGAGTTTCGAGGGCAAGGCTGGCTATGGGCTCGAGAAGACGCCGGAACTTTGACATGATTGTGACGATGGGAATGGGGACAGGGACAGGGACAGGGACAGGGACATGGATGCGTGTGTGGCATCATCCCTACTGTCCTGGAGGTATTTTGTGTTTGTCCTGTTCGTTCTACACGAGAAACTCTGAACGGCGATACCCCCGTGGAAGACCCCGGGGGGAGTCTGAGTCCGAGTCTGATCTTCAACAAGATCACCCATTTGAGCATTGAGCACTGAGCATTGGGGCATTGAGCGAGCGCATCTACGCATCTACTACACACTGCATTTTTCGCTAGGCGCCGGAAAAGAGTGAAGAGGGAAGAGTGAAGAGGGAAGACGGGAAGAGGGAAGAATTTGGTCTTAACACCATGTATGTCTTACATCTACATCTACTCGGTACATCTACATATATCTACAGAGAACTTACAAGGAGAAAAAAGTGAAAAGTGCGAGGGTGTGAGTTTAGTTTGAGTTGGTGTGACCACGAGGCTGGTTCTTTGGGATCCACTACCTAGGTATTCTATATCCAACTCTGTGCCTCTCTTGTTCGGTCGATGCGATCAAGAAGATGGGAAGGAGGTACGAGTCATCTAAACCCTCCAGAGTCCAGATATTCGTGATATCATTCCTCGGTCACCCTCCGTCCCAGCTAGGCAAGCCAGGTCAGGTCAGGTCAGGTCAAATTCCAGGGGTTTCGTGGAGAATGGAGGCTGAATGAGTGGATGAGAAAAGGACAGACAGGCAAGACCCTTCTGGGCCAGTCGTTCTCCTCAGTCTCCTCAGTCTTACTCGTGGTACGAGGTAGGGTTGTTTCGTTGGACATGAATACGAAACAGGGGAAGGTCGGGCGGAGAAAACCAGTCCTTGGACAAGGCGTAAGGCTGAGAAGCATCGTCGAGTCTCGTGCTTCCGCACTTTGGTTCGTGTCAAGCGCCTTCGCCCTGCGATGTAGTCGTCAATGGCTATATCCGGGCCCTGGTATGTACGGCTAAACGTGGTGAAGCTGTGTGGGATGAATCCCCTCGTCTGCTCTCCAAAGGCGCGTGGTCAATGTGCCCGCCATGCCAGGTCATCAGAACAGCTCCTATTCCTGCGGACAAGCATGCTCCACGTCGACGTGTTGCTCCATGGGGGCACAATGTGCAAGCGAAGCGGCGCTCAGCTGATCACAAAACAATGAAACATGCAAGGCATCTTCTAGATGGTGAATAGCTCATCTGCCCATGCCCACGACGTCTATGCTCAGAATACGTACTGAGCCATCAGCCGAAGCCACGGCTAACAATTGGTGACTCTGACCATCACCGTCGAGTCCTCTAGGCTGCCACGCCAGCCGGTTCACCGTCTTTGACGGACAGAGGTGTCTGGGAACCTCGACCGTGTGCAACAACCCCAGGTCGCCGTCCACGTCGATTCTATGTAGTGAAATGGTGCCGTCGTCTTCGCCCACCGCGAGGACTCCGCGCGGGCCGTCAGCACAGACGGTAGATGTGGCAGCAATAGCGGTGACGGGGCCTTTTCGCGCGATCGAGGAGCGCATTGAAAAGTTTGTCTCGTCCTCCTGGTCGGCAGCTCTTGACCACACCTTGACGAGTTTGTCGCGGCCGGCGGTGGCAAAACTTGGAGTTTTCGTGCCGCCCACGAGCCATGTGGCGTCCAGAATCATCCGCGAATGTGCTTTGGCGTTGATGGCGACGCGGGCCCAGCTCTTTGAGGTCCCGTCCGCCCGCTTGAATACGGCCCATTGTCGATCCCGTCCCACACTGAGCAGATACTCTGGGTTCTGTGGTGAGAAGGCAAGTCTCGTGACGGTGAGCGAGTGCGCCGACAGAGGCGGCTTGATCTCGTTCCAGTCCTGTGTGTCGTAGAGGCGGATCACGGCGTGGTCAAGGGAGCTCGCTCTGCACGCGGTGGCGAGGACACTGCCGTCTGGGGGTGTCGCTGCCTCGGAGATTTCTGAGCCGTGGCCGTACAGTTTCTCGTGCTCGGGCCACAGGGTGTGCCGCGCCAGCAGGTCTTCCGTGGGTGGTTCTTGGATCTCGAGCAGGGAAGACCCTGCCCCGTTCGACATGGCGTTTGGATCAGTCGTCTCGTTCTCAGCGCCATCGCCGGTTTCCTCGCTGTCGTCCATGGCCTTGTTCGAGAGACCCAGCACAGGGATCGCCGCGGTGTCCGGCATTTGGCCTACTTCCGGAGGCAACGGGATCTGACATAGTCGATGGAGCATGTTTGCGATATCTTTTGGTTCGTTGAACACGCGCAACAGCTTTTCATCCGCACCTGAAGAGAACTGATACGGGGTCGTGCTCGCGATGCAGTTCAGGTCGTACCCGTGGATCTGAGGCCGCGAGAACTCGTGCCAGCTCCGTTTCTCCCCTCTCTTCCACTCCGCATGCAACCTGGTGGTCTGATCGGAACTGGTGGAGAGCAGGTAGGTTCCGTCGGGGGACCAGCAGATCCCGTTGACGGAGTTGGTGTGTCCACTGACGCCGAACCTTTGCGTCCAGAACTGTGATGCCTCGTCGTACTGCCACAGTCGCCAGCTGCCTGTGCGGCCGAGACAAGTGACAGTCTTGCCATCAGGTCCCCAAAGTCCTGTCCAGAAGCCGCCAGCAGAGCCGGTCGCAGTCGTGGCGCCCTTTGCCACACTGATCTCTCCCAGACGAGACATGCTGATCCATATCCCCGACGACGGGTCTGGCTCCCATATAGAAAGAGATCCGTCGGCCGATGCGGTCAGGAGTTGGGTACCGGTAGGACTCCACGCGGCTGAGTAGATCCAATCTTCGTGGCCCAGAAGTAATGCCTCGAACGTGATAGAATATTTGTGTTCTCCGGCAGACACGGTCTGGATCTTTGCCGACAAGGTCCTGTTTGCGACCGCGACCCCGTTCTGCCCGGCGAGTGGTTTTGTCGCGCTGCTTCCTCCTAGCTGAAAGCGCCAAAGACGGACATATTTGTCCTGGCTTGCAGAAGCCAGCAGGATATCGCCGTCGGGAGTCTGTGTCAGTGCCAGAGATCGCACCCAAGCTTCGTGTCCGGTGAGAGTGGCGTGGAGATGGAACTTCGGGGCGGCTGACAGGCCCTCAATGGCGTACACTTGGATATCATTCCGAGTGCCTCCCACGACCAAGTAGGCGTGGTCAGGAGGAGACGTGGATGGAAAAGTACGGACTGCGAGAGCCAAGGCGATGAATCTCGGTTTGAGGGACAGCGTGGCCGAGGCTTTGATTTCGGTGTCCCGAACTTTCCAGAGCTTTACTTTCGCGTCGGCCCCTCCGGTCGCCAGGACGCTGCCCCGACCCAAGGAGGCGATGGTGTTGACGGCGCCTTCATGCGCTGCCGTCTTCACCAGACACCTCCACTTCCGGTCACTGGCCTCCTGTCTCCACACGGCGATTTCTCCATTTGCACTACCAGAGACCAACAGTTCAGGCGAGCCGTCTTGGTCGGGAGCCAGAAATCTCACCGCCGTCACCTTCCCCGTGTGCCCGGAGAGCAGGGCGGATATGCCGTGGCCAGAGTCATTCTGCGGCGACCACACACCCACATTCTGGTCGGCTCCGAAGGCGAGGGTGCCCGAGCTGGCGGACCAGTCGGCCGCTGCGCTGTGTCTGTTCCCGCCGGCGCTGAGGTACTCGTCTTGAACGAGAGGAGGAGACATTACACCCAGAGAAATAAAACTGGAGGGAGTGAGTGAGCGGGAAAATTGAGGCCGTTTGATGCGACCAATGAGGACAGGAGTTTAGCCCTGCGAGCCGAGCTGGGACATAGAGTAACTTCCTCTGTGCGCCTCATGCGCCCCTGTCAATCTAGTTGATATTTCTTTGCAATTGCAGTGGACTAGGCGATATGTACGAACCCAAGTAAAATTTCTGTTTCTTGCTAGTGGTTGCGGCCGCCAAGCTACTAGCGTAGCGCTACATATTGATATCTCTTATGTCAAGATGCGCTATAATAGTATAAGCCTTTTAGCTTAACCTTATTCCTGGTATGGAGCCCGATATTTACATCTATACAAAATACACATAGAGCCTTGGTATACAACACATACAGATGGATGGAACCCTGTCACAGACGAGCAACGAGACTTTCCTATTCTGTAGAAACGTCCTCACCAGTCACGGATAAGTTCTCCCCATTCTGCGACCTTGAGAACTCAACCACATGGCCATACCAGTTCCTTGTCAATCCATTGAAAGATGAGCGAGAAACTCCTGCCCGTTTTGGTCCCACCTTGCGCCTCGAAAAGATACCCGCACAGGTGTCCGATGTTGAGAACCGCAATTCGCAATGCCAGCCAACTCCGACACAGAGAAATGACGGAAATCCGCTCAGTATTCGTTCAAGGGCACCGCAAATCCATCGTCATTTCCAGTCGAAAGCACTTTCCCCGGATGCCACACATTCATGACCACCAAGGCAAAGACCATCGGTATGCCGTCAAAGACATACTCGCACCACTCGTGGTTGTTGATGTACGTGTTCAGGCTGCTGCCTTCGCCGGAAGAGAACTCGACGATGCGGTAGACGATGCGGTACTGTGCAGGAATCTCAGTCTCCAAACCAGACAAATTTTCCAGAGAGCATTTGACGAATACATACGGTGATCAAGAGCAAGGAGATCTGCACGGCATAGACTCGCATTTTGGCTTCCTTGGACGTCTGGCCGCGAGGCATGACCCAGTCAAGCTTCCGCGTCAGTCGCACGGTCAGAGCAAAGAAGAAGACGATCAGTGCCTCTTGAAACACCACCCCAAACGTCACAATGTGAATCCCCGTCTTGGCCGAGTTTGGTGTCTTGCTCAGGGTCAAAAGGCCGCCACCGATCTGGATTATGAATGATCTGCATTGCAACGTCAGCGAGGGGCAATCGATCTCGCAATCAGGAAAGCTCCAGACATTATATCACAACAGACAAAGATCTTTCCCATGATGTTGCCCCCCAGCCCAAAGACCTTGGTCTTGCGCAGAAAACACCGGACCAGCCGCGAGATGATCATGTAGTCAAAGGCGTTGACAAAGATCGGGGCCAGAAGGTTCAGGAGGAAAGACGCATCATACGCTCCTTTCTGGGTGGGATGTTTGGCCGACAGGAACCGGAAGGCAAAGGCTGCCGTCTCCATAAAGGCACCGATGACGACGACAAGACAAAAGAGTTGTCGGTGGCGAATAGCCTGGTATGTGTGGACGACGGTGGTGCCCAGGAAGAGGATCGCGAGGATCAATGCTGCAGCGGCGGAGGGGCAGTATGGCCACAGGTTCGAAGGGTCATCGAGGGCTAAAGAAGCGTTCGTTTTTCAGCCAAATTTGCACAATTGACGAGAGACGGGTCGATCAGCACTTACGGAGACATTTCGACGATGGCATTGTAGAAGGACAACCTGTGCTTCGAGAGTCAGGGAGGTGGGAAGGTGTAGTCGGTCGGTAGATCGGCAAAGAGACAAGCTTTTTGTTCAATGTCTATTATCCAGAATCAAAGACGAGCTCCATGGTTCTCGGCGTCGACAGATCTCTTTAAGAGGAGAGTGTTTCCCCTTCTGCCTGTCCTGAGACACAATTCCATCCATAAACCGGGCCATCTGAAGGAACGACACCACCGCCGAACTACTCCCCCCAAACAGCCAGCGATTCGGCGACAAGCCACTGATAACAGCTGAACCAAACCCCTGTGCCCCGTCAGGAAGTATGCCTTACACCGCATCAAGTCCCGTCCTGCAAGCCCAGGTCCCAAGTCACAGCACGCGCGCTTGTGGGAGGCTGTGCAAGATGGGGAAATAAAAAGAGGAGAATAGCGCCCGTTCAGGTATTCCTTTCGAAATCAGCCTCTCTCGAGTGTTTTATGCTCGCCAGTGCAAAGAGAAACGGGACAAGGCGATTGGGCCGGTAAATGCAAGGGGAGGAGCATCGTCGACGTCGAGTAAGCAAACAATTCATTACTCGCGACGCATTCCCGCTTTGGGTCGTTGCCGCCAGCTAATAAGTGACAAGGCCTGGCCGCTTTTTATGCCGAACATGGCCCATTCCGCGATGGGAGGGTCCAGTTCGGTACGATCAGGGGTAGCGGCTATCATGGGTGGCTCCGTTTTCGGTCGGCTAGTACTGTGGCAGTGCATCTCTCAATAATATCTAACAGAGGTTCGGTATTGGGGCTTGTCTTGCAAATATGTCTGCTTCTGCCTTCCCACCGGAATAGTCCAGAGCTCCCCTAAAGTGCCGAACTTGGTCGCAACGAGATTGTTTCCTCGGCGATCTTTGAATGAGTTGCCTTGTGGGTGATCCAAAGGCCGCCAGCTCCCTCCGAGCTCCCTCCAAAATGCCAATGCTTCAGGTCTGCCGTCTTGACTTGTACGGCGCGTGGT
The DNA here is from genome assembly GCF_001646965.1 of Fonsecaea nubica. NCBI lineage: Eukaryota > Fungi > Ascomycota > Eurotiomycetes > Chaetothyriales > Herpotrichiellaceae > Fonsecaea > Fonsecaea nubica. The sequence continues at coordinate 99,908 of NW_019173745.1, forward strand.
CGGTGAGATTCCCTCACAGCCTGTGCCATCCACTCGAAATTTCCGGTCGGAGTATTCTCTTGGATCCACCTTGCGTCTTCGACATTCATGCGACCGCTCAGGACTTTCAACCTGATGACCATTCCGAGCCAAAATAAGAGCAGGAAAGCTAAGAGAAGCAGTGTAAGGCCGGAGAGCATGAGGAGTTCCCATAGGATGTGCGTGCGTTGCGTCAGGCACCCTTGTGTTTCTGATGAGTGCGCGGTGTTGAGGAGGTAGTTGTCGCCCCCTGCAACCATGGTCATTGAGTTGAGAGTCTGTTCCAGGATCCCTCCAGTGTTGTTGGATGCAGGCGTGCCCGTGCCCTCGTATACCGAGCCTTGGAACATTTCGGCCCAGTTCTTGAGAGTGTCATGGGAATGTATCATTTCCTGGATTGGTTGTAGGTAACCGTAGGTATCATCTAGAGTGCATTGGTAACTTTGCATGTGCTTCGTCACGTTACCATATGGAGTGATATCGACCGAGAACCGTACGTCGAAGACTGTGCCAACATTCTCTCCAACAGACGTATCAAGCACCACTAAGTGGGATATGTTTCCGATCGAGGCGGAGACGGCATACGGAGTGTCGTACAGGAGATCATGTTGCTGTAGACTGGTCACTATGTCGTTGACCGATACGTCCCAGGGATAATCCAGCTCAAGCGAATTCCTGTCGCAGTGCCATCCGCCAAGCAAGTCATTGGCATCGGCACTGAAGTTAATGTCTCGATTTGCCTTTTTGTAGACTCCTTTCAGGCCGTCGTTGATCAGACTCGTCGTTTGCGCTTGGGATACGACCGTATACGGCGCACCATTCCACGGCACCAGTTCAATGAGGGCACTCGAGACCACTAGACCGGTGCCGAACTGACAACGGTCGTGGACAGGTACCGACTTGATGAGAGCTGAAGTAAAATCCGAGCTCAGGTTCAAGAGGTAAGCAAAGATCATCAGCAAGCTCAGCCATCCGCCTGGCAGTGTCTTGACCACACGCAAAGCATACAAAGAGTCGAAGCTTCCAAGCCAAGAAGTCATGTACGGCAGTGGAACCGTCCGCCGCTGGAGGAGTCTGAGTTTCGCGCGGGCGGCCAGACATTTGGTCCCCAGAAGGTTAATGAGGATAAATGCAACAACGAAGAAGATACGGAAGAATAGTCGAACATCAGAGCTCGAATAATTGAGAAGAATCCTTGCCATGTCGACCGTAAGCCTCGGATTGTTTGGATAGGAAGAGGAGCCTGACTGAAAACAATCGTTAGCGAAGAAGGCGAGTGCATCGTATTTCTAGGTGGCCGGCATGATTCCACGGAGGCACTGCCGACATAACTCTGTTAGGGCTGCATAAAACTGACCAGTATTGTCGTGGAAATTCCAGAGTCCGTCAAAAGTCCCTCCCGTGTCTGGACCGAATGTGGCTTGCTGAGTCTTTGTTCTGGGCTGTTTTTAGCGAGAAAATCGACCGATTCGGCGACGTAGCCTTGTGTTCGGCAAGGCTAATTGGCGTGTGACAACCTACCATTAGTACCAATCTGGCCACGGCTTGCAGGCGATCCAATCTAGTCGGCCACGCCGTCTGTCTCTGTGAGTACAGTTTTTCATGGGTGTCAAGGGGTTGCGCGAATCTGCACCCGATGTGGTTCTGGCCCTTTGCGATAGTCTGCCCTCGCGTGGAACAAAAGTGCCGAGTTCGAGTATAAATCTTGGAACCGTCTCGCTGTGTCGCGCGTGTTTCAGCCTGATCTTGGATGTGACCAAACTCTCGCCGCGGCTTCTCTTGCAAATCTAACCATGGCTTTTGCTCTCAAGTCGAGCGCTGTTTTGAGCAGCCTTGCAGGTGTTGTTGTCGCCCATGCGAATGTCTTCCATGCCCGACAAGATGTGCAGACCACATCGGACCTTTCGTATTCAGCGTTGTATTCGTCCTGCACGAACTATGCGGCCACATGCCCCCCTATCGTGAGCTGTGAGTGCATCATGTCACTCCTTTGCAAAGACACCCCTCGGGGACTGACTGTCACATAGCCTGCGTCGGCAACTTCTGCGCCTCCTGTGCTTCCCTAGGAGGTAGCGCGTTCATCTCATGTTGCGATCAAACCACGGCGGCCGATTGCTTCTCGTCGCTGTTGTTTGCTACCACGACGACCACCGACGATAACACTTCTTCAAGAGCCGGGACGGGGTCAATCACAGGCACAGCATCAATGCCCGTCGACTCGTACTCGGCCAGTTGTTTGCAGGTCTTTTCCTTAATTGAGTCATGTGCTGCTGCGACTTCTGGTTTCACTTCCTTGGATGATGGTGATCAAGCCAGTTGCCTCTGTTACTCCGGCTCAGCCTATAACCCAGGCCCATTCGACCAGCTCCAGAGCGCATGCATTACCTACGCATCCACTGCGGATCCAAGCGGTCTTTCCGTATATCAGGCGGCGGCGGGGCTCTGCACTCGGGTCGGGGATGTGAGGAGCGCAACAGCAACCATCAGCATCACGGAGCCGCCAGCCCCAGCCCCTACCACGTCTATCCCTGTGGCTACTCACACACTGTCTTCACTTACCTCAAGTACTGCAACAACCTCAATCCCCGTGGCAAGTGGGGCTTCTTCCAGACAAAATGTGAGTACTTCTTCCGAGGGATATGCATCTTCTAACCAAAGGTTCAGGTTCCTGCGGGTTGGCTCTTGCTCCAATTACTTTGGTTGTTCTGAATCTCTTCCAAGCGTACAGCTGTTGGAGCCTACTCGAACGAACAGCTCGGTGCCTTAGGCCGGATGAAATTGGCTTATACTCCATTGACAGTGCAGCGGATGGAATGAGAGAACGGATGGTACATCATATGGTGGCGATCTCGCGATGTTTAACAGCAGACGAAGGAAGAGACCTTGTTCCCAATGACCAGGAAGGCAGTTTACATGCCCACGCATGCCTTGACGTTTGAAAAAGCCATAAGCGAGTACGGGTGCCGAGAAGTACCAAGTAATTAAAATGAGATGCTTCGAGTCTAAAATCGGATCCCGAACCTGACGACGCCAATGTCTGCCACGTGATGAGAAACGTCCCTAACGTCAAAATAGGGACTAGCTTGCTAATCCCCGGAAAATCTATATTCCGCCAAACGGCCCTGGCGATTCGGAAAATCCAAGTCGCTGCGCTGTTCTCCAGTCACTCAGTATCCATTATCCAGAGTCCAGGATATCCTCATTCGCAGCCCTTCTAACAAGCATCGCATCTGTACATCTCGTCGTCACAGAATGTCCGAAACCATCGATATCACAGTCGAGTTCACGTGGGTCGAGCTTCCCCCCCCCTTGTTGATCGCTCACTGATGGAGCCCAAGTGGTGGCCTAGAGATGCTCTTTGATAATGTGTCAAAACACTCCTTGTCGCTTGCCAAAGACGCTGATGACGGGAAACCCCCTACTGTCGGATACCTGGTCAAGTACCTTTGCAGTAATCTGATGAAAGACTCGAGAAAAGAGCTGTTTGTCCTCGACGGCAATGTGTATGTGTGAGAGTCCCGTCGATACTGGAACCACAGCGCTGATACGGCCCACTGGAAGTCGACCAGGGATTCTCGTCTTGATCAATGACTCTGATTGGGAACTCGAGGGCGAGGACAAATACGAACTCGCCAACAAAGATACTATACTCTTCGTTTCTACCCTCCACGGAGGCTGACCAGTGGACCCGATCACTATACAACAGCCCACACTGTTGAACTTATGTCATATCGCATAGATGATACCTTACGTCGAACACATGGCCGCACAACTCTCGCAGCTTCCGCTCCGAATCGTCTCGTGGCAGTCCCCACCACATCACACCACATCGTGCATCCTCACCGAGAGATTCTCAGAGTCTTCTGGTGTCTTGTACCCAGAGGCTGGTTCTGGAGTACTTCTCCCAGTCCTCGGACTAGCGAGGCCACTGCCCAGGCCTGGGATCGGGGTGGCGAATCCGCTGGGTGGCGCGGGCGCCTTGATGCCTTCCGGCGAGGCAGGAATGATCTCGGGTGGAAGGTTCGCAATTTTTATCCGCTTTGCTTCATTGTTGTAACTGGCGGGGATAATCTGCACGGATATCAGTGTTGGTTTCAAGATTCTAGTGTTCAGAAATCACCTCGATTATCTCGTCTCGTGGGAACGAGAGGAAGGGTATGTCTGGAGCATTACATGCCATCAGATACCCGTAAAGCACACGGAGGACGCTTTCGTGTGCAATGATGAGAAGGTCGTTCTGCTCCCTTTCCAACTCAAGAATGATGGGCTCCAGCCGAACTGCAACATCGTGGTAAGACTGTTATTGTCAGCGCAACCCAGTGCATCGAGACCAAATCGTCCCTCACCTCTGCTCTAGGGAATCTGTGGTGGTATGGGTCCAGATCGTGCTTCACCACCTCTTCCGGATATTCCTGGCGAATCCTACGCTCTGATTTCTTTTCGCACACGCCAGGGTTAAGCTGGCTCATCTGGGACCTTTGCCTCACTTTGAACCCTTTGTCTTGTAGGTATGCTGCAGTTTCCACTGTCCTGCGTCTCGTAGAAGTCCAAACGATGAGTGGTTTCAGCGGTGTGTCAATCCCTCCCTTCTCAATCAAGGCCCGTCTCTCCTCTTCTCGATGCTTGAGCAACGTCTCACTCATTTTCTTGGCGTAATCCTTACCCTGGGGTGAAAGCCGCGCATCAGCTTTGAAGGATTCCTCTTCCAAGGTGGTGCCCGCACGAGCAAAATAGGTATGTCGAGATTTGATGTGGAGGTTCAACAGATAGAACACAATCCGATGTGACAAGTAACCGAAGCTCGTGTTATTGACCACTAGTCTCTCCCCCGCGTTGATCATCTTGATCCAGTCGAGGTCCGGCTCCTCCATGGTCTCGAAGTGCGGAATCTTTGCAGTTACTCGGTTCAGATAATGTTTGACTGCTTCGGCCTCGGGCCAACCTATGTAGTCGGGTGAGGAAATTTTGACACTGCGGACGTTCTCTTCGATGATGCGCTGGTCGTCGCAGCTTGACTCAATAAACAGACACTTGATATTGTGTTTCGCGAATTCTTTGGCCAGTGACCTGCGACCAGCAGACAGGGGGTTGACTGCGTCATAGATGGCAATCTGACCGTTTTCATGGTTGAGGAAGTGGTAAATATCCTCTCTGCACTTCTTGAGGATCTTCTGCCTCAGCAGCACCGACGACGCCGATGCGTTGACGAAGAAATAATCATCTGGGACATCCTTTCCTTGACCTACAATAGCTCTGCGATAGTCTCCCAGGTGAAAGATCCGGGTTTTAACACCCAGCCATCGTAAATAGCGAGCCAGTGCCACCGAGATGTGAGTCTTGCCGCGAGCCGGCAGCCCTACTGTAGTAATGGCAATCCGACCAGCATGGAACAGTCGTCCGGACTCGGTGCTGTAGAGCTGGGCGGGAGCGAGTTCGCTCTTTTCTGGGAGATCATGTATTGCGTCGACAAATGTGCTCGACTTGCGTCGGTAGCGAGGTGAATTGACCGCCGATTCGGCGGTTAACAGAGTATCCATGATGAACAGTGAGGGCTCGCTAAAGAGTCCCAAGTAGGATGATAAGTCACAAAAGCCAGGTCTGAGTTATGAAGAGTCGCGCACGGTCCTGCGGATGTCTCTGATCTCGTTTAATGCTCGGTCCCAGATCGGGTGTGTTCCTTGACAACCTGCCAGCTGGAAACGCGGAATGCCTTCTCGTTGTTTCTACACATCCATAGTCAGATACAAGCCAGATACTTTCATGAATGTCGATGTCCGATCTAATAAGCCGTTTCGAAAAGGATGAATGAATGACTGTCCATGGAACTGCGCAACGAAAGCAAACCGGGTCGGTGATAAGGCAAGAAGAAATATGGCGTGGAGGTCCGAGGTTGTTGCCGTCCGACGATAGCTTTCTCCACATTGCCTCTCATTGGCTGAACAGATTAAAGCAGCAGCTAATCTGAAGTCCTCGCGACGCCGCTTTCCCATTGGCTGATGACTTCCCTTGGCACGGGTTGCCTGCGGTGGACTTGCCTAGTACGGAGTTACAGGCCAATTCTTCATAGATTTCCCTGCGCCTGCAAAAGTCGAAGCTCCAACAGACACCAGATCAGCGCAGTCACGAGAGCATCTTCTGCCCTTCACAATCTTCCTCCTCCCCTTCCTCCATAACCTGATCGATATTCCCGTCCTCTCCCTCCTGGTTTTCGCAAAATCAGACGGTTGCTAGTGCGTGCCGAGGTGCTGCACTTCGATCCTGAAAGATGGCGGTCGTGGTCGAGGAGAAATCATCATCGACATCTGTCTTGTCGTTCCTGACAGACAATGCCATCGCCGCAACCATTGCAGACTCTTACTCCGGTCTTTCGGCTAGGAGGAAGTTGTTAGGCCTTGAGAATCCCGGAACAGTCGACAATATCTCGCGCGAAGTCCAAAAGGATGTTCTCCTGTCTAACTTCATGTTCTCCGGCTTGCGCTGTGACTTGCAAAAGGTCTTCAGCATAAACCCTCTGTTTCGCCTACAACATGGCTTCGCCATGGGCTCCCAAGCTCTACCGCCCTGGCAACTAATGGCGTTGTATGGCAACTCTGATGTAAGTCTTCCTTTGCCATTCGGCTGACGATAATGAACCATGAACCTCGACTTACCGGTTTCAATAGGTTTTCATGCAAGCTGCTTACTCGAGCGACCGGTCTTTGACGGCCTGGGGAAACCTTAGATGGTCTCCACGATTCGTCACCAAGACGCAGACTTCCATTGATCCGCGACAATCCCAGACCATGGTACAAATCGAGAACGAGTATACGGGTAGCGACTTTTCGGCGTCAGTCAAGGCCCTCAGTCCATCAATCATGGAAGGCGGTGTCACGGGTATTTTCATTGGAAGCTACCTGCAATCAATCACACCAAAGCTTGCACTGGGACTTGAGGGTGTATGGCAACGACCCGCCTTGAACAGCAAGCCTGAGACTGCGTTGTCATACTGCGCAAGATACAAGAGCACCGACTGGATTGCTAGCGCACAATGGCTGAGCCAAGGCTCGTTGGGAGCTACATACTGGAGACGGTTGACCGACAAGGTCGAGGCAGGTGTTGATTGCCAACTACAATTTGCCCCTGGTTTCGGAGCCGGCATGTTTGGGGGACCGCGACGAGAAGGAACGACAACCGTGGGCCTCAAATACAGTTTCACTAACTCGGTCTACCGCGCGCAAGTCGACAGCACTGGCAAGTTTGGTGTGGTACTGGAGAGGCGTGTTGCACCTCCGGTAACATTGACCTTTGCCGCAGAGATCGACCAGTGGAAGGTGAGTTTGAACCAATATTCCATGAGCCAATCCCCAATCCCTTGCAAGACCCATGCTGATGTTCTTTCAGAACACCCACAAGCTAGGTGTGGCTGTCTCACTGGAAGGTGCTCCAGAAGAACTGCAAGAGGTCATGGAGCGCCCAGAGAACCAGAACGCAATCCCACCGCCAATTTAGCGCATGCGCGTGGTATAACTTCAACAACCTTCGACGATGTTTTACTACCTCTCCTCTTCACTCTCAAGCACACGTGCCCTTGACAATGCCGGAGCACAAAATGGGTCTCATACATTGGCGCAGTGAGCAGCTCACGGAGGCACATCCAAGAACTCTCCACAACCACCAGACCTTGTCTGCGGCCGGTCACTCTACGAGGTCGTGATCCTCCTCCATTGTTCAAGGGACAAAAGAGGAGTGTTCTACCTGTTCACTTTTCTCTATGTATCTGTATGTACGGGCAGAAAGACCATGACGAAGTTGGTGGGCGAGACGTGTTTGGTCTAGGATGGCCACCCTCGCCGCATGAGATTCGACCACGACATCTATCGATACTGCATAATAGAAGAAAAAGGGGGCCCTGTATCAATAAAACCAGATGCTGGAGTTTTTGACTGCTTTAAAAAGTAGCCCCTGCCCAATAACCCAAAACCCGCCTGTTTGTACATTGGCAGATGTTAATCACTTCCATAGGCTTCTACAGGTGTGGCCAACAGCGGTTCGATGACTCTCCTTGACCGTGCATTTTGCCTTCGACTTCTGCCGTCAGTGCCCAGCCTTACCTTGGTGCCTGTAGTTTGATGCCTGTCTCGATAACATCCTTGCCGCGGGGTTTGGAGTCCCGCAAGTTCTGGTAACCCGTCGTCGCGAGAAACAGAGGGAGACTGATTCCAGGCAAAGGGAATCTGGGGGAGAAATTCTCGATTCAGCTGGTAGCCAAATGCAGCCTCTGTCCCAGGCTGGACAGCACCAGCGCTCAAAGCAGAAGATGACAGCAGCAGCCAGACGAATCAAGGAACGGAAGGGGAGGGAAGGAGATATATACAGACCGCCTTTCTCACCTCCGACAAGGCAGGACGGCTTAGCGAGACGATTGTCATCCGTGAGGCGTCTTCGACACAGCCTGATGGATGCGATACCGGGGGTGGTAGTCTGACCCCTGGTACCAGCACACCCTTCAGGTATTCGTGCAGGACAGGCTTGTGTCCGAGCCGTAAAATGCGAGGGCATGTTGTCTGAATAATTCACGCCAATCTAGAGTAATGCCAATACATTGACGTGAATTGTTTTGGTGTTTTGGGAAAGAAGGTGGGAGGTGGAAACAAGGGATGGGACAGACCCGGGTAAAGGATCCCTGTATTGGGCGAGTCCAGAAGGGACAAGCGGGCCGTCCACATATTTTGACCCTTGATGGAGGATGGAGTCATCCTTTTCCGAAGTCCAACTCACGCGGTAGTTGGTTGATGCAGCTGTGTGGGAACGGCGAATGACTGACGCATTCAAGTGTACGCGGTAGACGAGGTTGCATGCATTGGCTGGCCAGAACAGGGCCGACGTCTGCCTCGTCCACAATTGCGCTCGTGCATGTTGCGCTAACCATAGTAGGGAGGACTGTATGTTCCCACTGGTGTGGATGACGCCCCTTGCCTCAGTAGTCTTCAACAATTCTTGCTGCAGTTCATGCTCGACTTGAATAGGAGGGCAGGGATGTGAGTGATGATGCATCGGGGGAGATGAGTGACTCGTATGCCTGGGCTAGAACAAAAGCGGTTGGGAACTCTGGGTCAAAGCTGAAGAGATGCGACATCTTTCTTGGGGGACTTAGGGTCCTATCATCCGAGCTGTTGAACCCTGTTGGGCACGTTTGACATTCGATAGCCTTGTATAATCGTAGGAAGGAAGAACAAGGTACGAGGTACTAGTACCCCATTCAATGGTGGTCCACTCAGGCTGAACGAAGTTCGAGGGGGTTTACTCGTAGACGGAATTGAATCTGCAAAGGTTGAACGGACGAACCACACGGATGTCGGTACAACCTCATGTTTACCCGCATTAAGTTTAGACGAATCTGCAAGGGTGAAGAGAGTGAGGCGAGCTGCGGGTGACAGCTGAGGTGCACGAAGGGCACTTGTGAGTCGTGAGACGGGTAAGTGTGACCGAAAAACGATTCAACCCTTCGAAGAAGAATCCTGTAACGAGTACGAGGCATGGCGGTAAAGCTCTTGAGCTGTTCAGCCTTCCTGCTGTATTGGTTTGGTTCGAATGGATACGATCAAATCTTGGTGATAGTGGCCTCGTAGCACAGCAGGCCTGTTAGCTGCGTAGAGGCAAAGCAATTTTGTTCATGCACATCATCCGTGGGTAAGTGGACGCAGAGAGTCAGGAGCTGGTGTCATGATTAGTCTGTCCGGATCCCAGATCGACAAAGGGATCATGTGTGCAACACCAACCTTTCCCGTCTTGCAATAGGAAAAGGGGGGGATGCTGGATGGTAAATGCGGCTGAGCATGTGAGTGGGTAGATTTTCATGGTACGCCTTGGTCAGCCCGACTGCTCTCCTTGTATTCTTTGGCTCGCATCGAAAGTTTTTTGACTGTCTCGTGCTTTTGTTTCGAATGCTGATCTTGCGCCAGGTGCCTGTTGGTGGTTTCAGAGTTGACCTTGAACAGCCCATCGTGGTGGTGGCAAGGCTCGGACCTGAGCGAGCGCGCTGATATTATTGTTTAATCTCACCAGACATTTTTGTTCCCTCGCGCGGCCACCACATTCCCGCGCCATGGGGTCATGGTGCTTCTGATCTCCTTTGCTAGCGACAGTTATTCGCGCCGACCAAGGACATTGGGTTGTTTTGGATTTTCTGGGAATTGACACAAAGCATGAGGAACAATTTTCCATATTCCCCAAAAAGTCAAAGACGGTGGTATGGGCTCCTGTCTCCATGGACGAAAAGATCGGTTCCAGTCTCGCATTGCTGGCTTGAATACCGCACTTGGTCCTGGAAGGCAAGGTCCCCTTTTTTCCCTTTAAAGTTCCGGAATGCTCTAAGCGTATGCTGAATGACGTTTTGGCATGTGTGCCCGTAGCAAATTAGTCCTTGGCCCGGGATCAACCATGCTGATAGGACAGGTCTGTCGAGTGCGAGCCGTTGCACCCATGTTGTCCGCAAGCCTGGTAGATTACCTGGCCCGTGCCATGCCTGCTGCTCTGTCAGGTCTCCCTCGAGCTTCTCTATGAGTACGATGAATTGCAGGTGGTCAATTTGTGGGATCTGGCAGGACGGCAAGAAGAGCCGTGGCTTTGATCGTGCATTCGATGCAGGGCGCGGTAACACCGAACTAGCATGAAAAAAACCATGTTGTGTCACCCTGAAGAGAGAGAATCTGGGCCGCAAGAAGGTAGGCGCCGGCGAGGACGGGTGGTGAGACCAACAAAGTCATGGATCAACAGGCGAGAACGGTGATTCATTGGCCGTGTCGCCGGAGGGGAGTGACCAGACAACCTGTAAGAGCACGTGGAGAGAGGTCGAGAGAGGGGGGCGTGTTTTTGCCCAACTTCCGTGGCAAGCTGTTTGAGAATGGTTACTGACAGCACTTGGCCTTTCACAAGAAGCTGGGTATGTGTGGCTGGTCAATGCTGCTCTCAGGTCCAGGGCCGGGGGGTGGCTTGCTCGCAAACAATAACTTGGAGCTTAGCTGGAGGGGCAAGTCGACGGCAGCCCGGGGGGAGTCGAGTGGATCTGGATTCCTTGCGGGCGAGCCTAACAGGCGATTTGGTGCGAGGTGAATGGGCCCCCAGTTAGTAGAGGTTAAACGGAGATGGATCCCAGCGTAATGGAGCCATGATGCAGTATAGCTGGCGGTAGGGTGGTGGCAGGGCCTTTGACAAGGGCATCATCTGACCTGCGACCACTTTTTTCCTCGTGCCTTTATTGACTGTCAATGGCTTTTTCTGGGTTCTGATGCCCGCTCTGGGTCTCGCCTATTTCCTCCCAACCTCAGTGCGTCTTTGTGTCGTCGTGCTCTGGTTCCCACTGGCTATGATCCGTTCGAACTCTTGACCCTTTCGACCCCAGTCAGTGGCCAAGGAAATAAAGGCGGAAAGAGGAGAGGGTCCCTCGTGGTCAGCATCATCGGACATGTGACGGAAAAAGTTCTTTGCGGATGATGGGGACGTATGTAACTTGTATTCGTGGAGGGGTGATCTCTGTTGAATCTGATTGTTCCGATACGAATTGAGCCATTGAGCCATTGAGTCAGGGGAGAATATGACAGTGACCTCACCTCTGAGGCTTGGAACAGGAGTTCAAGATTTAACGAGGATGGTTGACAACGCAGCTTTCACCAGCAATAATAGTTTGTGCATGTTGCATGCGTGAGTGAATGGAGGGTTGGATGAATAATTGGCCCCCCCTCCGCTGGTGCCTCTGGCTGCCTGCCCCTCTAGGCCCCTCTAGGTCTCTAACTCGTCTACTCGTAGGTCTTCCTGGCACTGCGCCTGCATCTAAACTCACGCGGCACCTGCACCTTAAGTTAGATGCGCTAAGCTGCCCCAAGTAATAATCCAAACTGCTAGGTACGGCGACCGTGGGCATCCTGAGTCCTTGACTTGTGAACCGCTGGTGAACTTGAACTTAACCAGTTAACGGATTCTTATTATTATTATTCCCTGCGTCGTCTCCTGCGCTGCACTTTCCTCCCCTTCCCTCGACCTCATTTCTGACTGACCCAAAACTGAAATCACCGAAACTGCAAGACTGCAAAAGTTCCCTGATCTTTGAAAGCCCTTCTCCCGCCCCCTTCGAACTTCAACTTCCCCGTCCTTGACCTAAATCCATCCATTTCGTCCTTTTCAACCCACCTATTTTCCTCCTCCCAAGACGCCCTATTTTCCCATCCTTAACCCAACGCTGCGTACGCTCAACCCTCTCCACGGAGGTAACCCTCCTTTCTCTCGATATCCTACGGTAGAGATGCTTCCATCTCACTCCCTTCTTGATCAGCTGGTCTAACCAAACATCTCCAGCAACCCCGGTTTCATCATAGCGGCGCGAGTTTCCACACCTCATTTCGAAAGCCTCACCAACTACGCAAAGTGGGGAAATTAGCGCTTCGTCTGTCAAACCCAACCCAACTCTCCTCCCTCCTCCTCCTCACCTGCATCGCATACCTATCCCTCGTCTTCATCCACCTCGAACCATCTCTTCCTCTCGAGAACTCGATAACGTCTGCCACTGTGGTCATTACCGCTTTGACCTACTTCGAATCCAGGCGCTGTCCGACATTCCTTTTGCTCTCTTTCGCCTCCTCTACGCCGCTCCCTCTTTGCGCCTCTCCTCTTAGGGCTGAGTTTGCTGTCCTTCCACATCCACGACCCCGTCGCCAAGGTGGATTCCAGACACCCTTAGTGCTCGACTATGTCACAAGCAAGGCCTGGTGGAGTGTTCTCTGGTTTGCGCATGGGTGGTACGTCTCCTTGTGTTACTTGACAAAATCACAAACGTAGCAACCTTCTCGAAGCACGTGCGCTGACACATTCTTGCAGAAGTGGTGCGTGAAAAGGTGCAGGATGGCCTCACCGGTGAAACAAGAGAGATGCAATATACCCAGTGCAAGATTGTTGGCAATGGTTCGTTTGGTGTAGTCTTTCAGACGAAGTTGTCGCCCAGCGGAGAGGATGCTGCGATCAAACGGGTGCTTCAAGACAAGCGGTTCAAGGTAAACACACGTTCCCCCGTCCCTGCGTTGTAGTCCAAGTACTAACGGACGCCAGAATCGAGAGCTGCAGATAATGCGGATCGTCCGACACCCCAACATCGTCGAGTTGAAGGCCTTCTATTATTCCAACGGTGAAAGGGTACGAGGGTTGCTCCCATAACTGCACTTTGACGTTTGACTGCGAATTCTAATACAACTTTTGATAACAGAAGGATGAAGTCTACCTCAACTTGGTCCTCGAGTACGTCCCCGAAACCGTCTACAGAGCCTCTCGATTCTTCAACAAGATGAAGACCACCATGCCCATCTTGGAAGTCAAACTCTACATCTATCAGCTGTTCCGTTCGTTGGCCTACATTCATTCTCAAGGGATATGCCATCGAGATATCAAGCCCCAGAATCTCTTGCTCGACCCGACGACTGGAGTGCTCAAGCTGTGCGATTTTGGCAGTGCAAAGATCTTGGTGGAAAATGAGCCCAACGTCTCATACATTTGCTCTCGATATTACCGTGCCCCGGAGCTGATCTTCGGCGCAACGAACTACACAACCAAGATCGGTGCGTAAATGTCTCGGATCGTTGTGGATGTACAAAACCGGTATACTGACTAAAAGCAGATGTCTGGTCCACTGGCTGTGTCATGGCAGAGTTGATGTTGGGTCAACCCTTGTTTCCCGGCGAGTCGGGCATCGATCAACTTGTTGAGATCATCAAAGTGCTCGGCACACCCACCCGAGATCAGATTCGCACCATGAATCCAAACTACATGGAGCACAAGTTCCCTCAAATCAAGCCCCATCCTTTCAACAAAGTCTTCCGAAAAGCGTCTCCCGATGCCATCGAATTGATTTCGGCTCTGTTGGAATACACGCCAACGCAACGATTGTCGGCCATCGATGCGATGTGTCAGCCATTCTTTGACGAATTGCGAGATCCAAATACTCGTCTTCCTGATTCACGCCATGCTGGTGGTGCTTCACGAGACCTTCCACCACTCTTTGATTTCTCTCGGCACGGTTCGTGACCAACCAGGATTTTCCCCTTGATTGTTTTGTATGAGACTAATTGGTCAAACAGAGCTTTCGATTGCACCTCACCTCAACAATAAGCTGGTCCCACCGCATGCGCGAACTCTTCTTGCATCTCGAGGTCTAGATTTGGACAACTTTACTCCCATGACAAAAGACGAGATGATGGCACGACTTGATTGATTTGAGGCTCTGCCAAAATTTGTAACGACATGACGCCGAGGAGGATTTTGTGCGTTGACATGTCCATCATTGCATGCATGTTTCGGTTGGTGACCACTCCAACATGCGACGAGAAACCCCTACGGGTAGCATTCCAGTCATCATGTGTCTACATGGGTATCTTAGCGCAGGAGCAAAGATATCTTGTCACGAAAAAGCAACGGGCTTTTTGCATGCAGGTCAGCAAAATGGGCTGGGCTGGCGGTTCGCTGGTTGACAACCCTACAACAAGGGATGAGTATGAGCTGAGCGTTTTACAAAAAACAAAAAAATTCGGGGACCTCTTCAGGTCTGACTGGGAATGTGTGCTCTACCATGAGGTCCATCATGTCTTGAGCCTTACGAAATGAACTGGGAGGGTTGAAATGAAGGGGCCGGGCGGCTCACACGACTTTGGCAGCTGGCTATTGTGCTCAGAATATGCAACAGGAAGCGTGCAAGCTGTGCGTGCGTATGTTGCTACTACGTCCGCGTACACCTCACGGAAGAAAGGGGAGGCAATGCCTTCTTAGACGATTGGACCACAGAAACTCGAGGGCTGGTTTTGGTCCTCAACATCAGTCTGTAATTTTTCCTCAAAAAGATAGAAATTGTGCTCTAACCCATTACCACCATTTGACCCTGCATCCGCAACCATGCAAAGCTGTTTCAGACAGAAGCCAGACTGCCACACAGCCGTCACAGCCAGACAAACCTCGTGCGCATGCGGAGAAATTGCCAAGG
Organism: Fonsecaea nubica; assembly: GCF_001646965.1. NCBI lineage: Eukaryota > Fungi > Ascomycota > Eurotiomycetes > Chaetothyriales > Herpotrichiellaceae > Fonsecaea > Fonsecaea nubica. The sequence goes on from NW_019173745.1 coordinate 114,921, forward strand.
TTTGGTCGAACTGCTCGCGCCTCACCCCCGATCGGGAAACAGGGTGATGCCGCCCTTGCTCACCCCCAGCTCGCCCGAGCCGCCGAGCCGCGTGCGCGATCACCCTCAACTGACCAGTTGGAGGGGCGAAATCCTGGCAGGAGACTAAGGGCGACGGTGACGGGGGTCTGGTGGATGGTAATTACCAGCCTGTCTGCCTTGCTGATTGGGGTTGTGCTGAAGAGCCCTGCGGGCGAGTGATAGCCTCACAAAGCAGCGTCGGTTCCTGGCATCTCACGGGTCATTTTACTCGAGCAGATCGCGCAGTCACATTTTACTCCCCTCAGTCGTCTGGAAGGTGGTTTCCGATTGTCGCTTCTCTCCTCTCTCTATATCTCTATATCAACGCTCGACGATTACAAATATCCTTCTACAATCCCGTCCCGCCTAAGATTTAACGACGTCTTTCCATCCTCGAAAGGGCGCGACCTTTGAGAGAGAGGCCGTTGCGAAGGAGGAGCTCACCAAGGTCTACTACTCACCTCTATCCACGTACCTACCAAGTTGGATCAGGTTACTGCATTCGTGAACGTTATGCCTCCGTCACGGAGAGAGTGACACTGGGATCAACTCCCAAATCCCAATACCTGACACGAGTCGCGACAAGCCATTCACGAACACCGATACAATCCAGTGGTCCTGTTAAGTCTCACACTCCGCCGCAGGCTGAGCGATTGACGGCATATCCAGTGTGCGCCAATGGCAGAAATAGCTCATAAGAATCGAAGCTCAACATATATTCAAATGAGGCTGCTGGCGTTGCCGACACACACCGCTGCGGACGTGGCGTCATGTTCACGGCACCAGCTGCTGAAACCCCCTGAAATCTGGTAGTAGGATCGGCCGCAAATTGATCACCGACCTGGATTCTGCCTTGCGGGAGGCTGACGCGGCGACCGAATCCGCTGGAGGAACGAAAGCAGGCAGTGGAAGCGGCGGCATGGCCAAGGAGGAGTTGCTTCGGGCGACGACAGGCATAAACCTCCAAGAATGCCGGCGGCTCCTTCGGTCTGTAGATCCAGGCACCAGTGCTTCTACCTGAGATGACGGATGTCCTGATGATGAGAACGCGAATAAGTTCGAAATCCTCATTCTTCAGCTACCACTGGCAGCGAAGCGACTGCGCAAACTACGGCAAGAACCATTTGGCTCCTGTGTTCAGCTTTCCACGATCAAGAGAAGCATGGCTCTCAGCGCCCTAATGAAACGTAGAATGTGTTCCATCGCTGCGCCCTTGATGGTTCTCATATACAACACAGCATTGGCACAACTACGCGCAGAGGTTTTCCTCCGCTAGAGTGAAATCGATCTCTCTGCATCATCCGAGTCAGAGTTTTCCTTTCGGCCCGCGCTCTCATTCCCTCGATATCTTTATCGACGGTGAGAGGACGCGCAGTCCTTGCCCGGCTCGGTTCTTTGGCTCTCTATCAATCTGCCGAGAATCTCATCTACTCGATCACCAAATCTCTCTGTACAGCTCCGCTGTTTGCCTATATGGCATGCTCCAATGACCTCCACGCCATGGCTTGAATCTATCCCTGTTTGTCGGATAATCGCTGTTCAGGTGGCTGCCTCACCGAGCATACAGCGAGGTACGGGCTTGGATGAATATGACCGGGCGGTCGCCGCAAAAGCCCGTCAAACGATTTCCTTGACATTGACTGGACCATCATTCAGACACGGCTAGAGACGTGGAAGCACTATCCCCATAGTGGAAAAAATTGTGTGTGAATCTCTCCTTACATTATATCCAGGTAGGCGCCCTGGCGACCAATCATAGGGCAAAATAGGGGAGACAATGTATCGAACTGTTTGATTTGTCTTATTTCATCGGTGGGATTATAGCCCTGCGCCAGAAATATGAGTACCTCATATCCTATCTACTTTGCTTCGAAAGCGTGCAAAACGGAGACAGACCCTATCCTGGCGCCATCCTCTCCGTTTACTCTCATCCCTCCCCACGACTACAAATCAATGCCGCATTTCCGTCTGAAGATTTCCAATTGCAACAACAAATCATCGAATTGGGTGTCGTTCTCAAGATCTAAAGAGCTACCTTTCTCCACAAGAATCTCCATGGCCGTACGAATCGTTCGACCTTCAATTGTTTCAGCCTCTGGGAAAGGATCAGGCGAAGCCGAACGGCGAGTCAGCGAAATATCTCTCATGATCTCTCGTACCATTAGCTCGCACAGTTCTCCCTGCTCGTCTGGAGGTCGGGTGTCGATGCAGCTTCGAGCTTCGAATGACGGTCATGGAGGTTTGGCCCGATACGATTTCTATCATACTGCTCAGCTCCGAAGACTGAGGGTCTCCTCCTTCCCCAACCAATCCTGGCATGAGGAGCAGATCGATTTGAGACCACATGGCATTCACGCGATTCACACCATTGCGCGAGGCCCCTCTGTGACCCACCGGAGGGCTATCTGAAGAGACTCCTTTTACGTTTAAAGTCATCATCAAATAACTAGCTGATCGGCGCGATACAGGCTGCAGAGCTTTGATTTCGAAACCGCTGCAATCCACTTCAAGGTGGGTTGTTATCATTACCCAGATGCATCCCTGCAACAAACAAGTAGATACGTAGTCAAGCTGGACCGCTCTTAAATGCATCAATTCCCCATCCCCCCCCCCCCCCCCCCCCTTGGACGCATAGACCAATACTGCCAAATTGGAAACCTCTACTCCGTGACAAAATAGTCGCTTTCATCAGCACAGGGACTCTTGGCCGTCACAGAATCGGGCTGTCCGAACAAGTCACTTCGGGGAAAACAGCATCGAGCCCACTCCAGAAGAAGGTAGCTGGGCTAACATTACGCCCAAAGGAACCCCAGACCCCGTCGAGATCATGGATGGGGTTGAGCAGATTGGGCTCAAACATGTCCGACACAGTCTGCGTATGCTTCATCGGGTGGATCGAGGTGGGCGAACCGGATGGAACAGAGGCGAGGTTTGTCGCGGGAACGGGCGGGTGGAAGAGGTCTGCTAGAGACGTCCCTGCACAGCTAGACTTCAGGACGTCGAGCATTCGCCTCGTGATGGGAAAATGAGGCTGTACAGCCTCCAAGCTCTTGACCAGCGAGCGGATCCACGTCTGATCCCGCCGGCTGACCGCATCTGGCCCGTGCTGTGTTCGCTGAACATGTCGAATCAAAGCGGTCGCTCCCACCACAGCGTTGTCGAGCATAATCGACGGGATCTTTTCCACTCCAAACGCCTCGCGATATGTGACCACCAGCCGCGCAATGCGGAGCGACGCTTGATAGATGGTGTTCCCAGAGTCCCTGGACATGACGTCTGAGACGCCGTCGCCCGAGATCTGCGAGTATCTGCGTTTCCGAACATGGCGGGGTCGGGCCCTGGCCTGGCTCAGGAGAATCTGGACTTTGCAATACTGCGTGTGCAAGCCGTACCCCGCCATGTCCAGGTTCGTCAAGTGTTTTTCGTCGTAGACCAGTTCAGGCGGGAGGTTATCGTACCAGGCCTGCACTTGCGCACAGAGGCTTTGCAAGCGTTGCGAGGACGAGTCTGAGGAGTCGCCGTAGCCGCTGTCCTGATTGTTCAGGACGTGGGATATCTGGCACATGGGCACGCAGAGTCCGAGCCAGGCGTTGAGAAGGGGAGAATCCGACCGACGGCGCTCGCGGCACCGTGCGGCAGCAATGTCCATGATGGACGCCGGGATGGAGCTCGGCCGGCCCAGGTACAGAGTCCAGACACCTTCGTAGGTGATGCAGGCCGACAGGAGGGAGTATGCTAACGCGCTCTCTCTGGCGGTCTCTTCGTCCATCTTCCCATCCGTATCGCCATTGCGGTGCGCCAGCTCATGCAGACCCAGGTCAGAAAGCATTCGGCACGCGATACCTATAAACAGGCTTAGTATACCGGGGAAGTTTTGAGGGAAAGCGCGCCGCTGGTGTCTCGGTCGATTGGGGGCAATGATGAGCACACTCACCACAGAAGATCCACCCCGGTCGGTCGTTTCCCTGGGTCACTTCGTATTCACTGAGAAGCAAGAACCCCTGAAGGTTGGCAGGCGTTGGGTCGTGCAGAGCCCCCAACACCTCGTTTTTGGCCAACTGGGCATATTCACGTCCGAGGGAGCGCACCGCGCTCGACGTCTGGAGCCGGGTCGCGCACGCCAACATGGTGTATTCAAGAAAGTCACTGTACCAGCGACTGTGAGTGCCCGGCTTTCGGTGCCCCGAGAAACATTCTTTGTCGACAATGTCGACCCACAGTGTCTGATACTTGAAAAACGACTGGATCAAGTTATTTCTCAGCTGGGGCGAATTGGCACCGAGATCGATGCTCAGCGCCACCACTTCGTCCGCACAGGCCGTCATCGAGCTGTCCGCGGAGATCTCAACCGGAGACCCAACATGAGGGTGGGATGTCAGACCGAAGAAGCTCGATATGTCGTCGGATCCTTTTTCTCGAGGACTTCCGGCGTGAACTGGATGGAATATGTTGGACCGTCGCTGCTGAGAGTCGAGCGAGGTCTCGGCAACGGGCTCAGATTGTGGGTGGCTCAAAGCAGGAAGCGGTGGAGAATGCTGTTGGGTGCTCGGAGACTGGTTCGCACTTTAGGCTGTCAGAAATATGCACAGTGCGAGTACGAGATTCGAGCTGGGGGTATCATCGCCCCCTTGGGCGTCAGTGTTTACTCGTGACTTACGGGTAGTCGGCTGGTATTGAAGTCCCATCTTCTGCCGAGCCTTCAGCATTGTGGTTGTTCGACTGTGAAGGCCGCTCATCCGCTTGTCGGTGATTGAGAGACTCAAGGGCACGTATCCGCTGCTGGAGCTCGTCGACGTACTTCCAGCTCACAGACCTACAGTTTACCGTTGTCCAACGTCAGCTGAATGGTTGGAATTGCGCGATTTCCCTTGGTTTTTGCGAACCTTCGGCCGTCCGACATCGGGTCTAGCTGGCAGGTTTGTCCTGTGCGTTGACACGGGGAACAGGATTGCGTCGAGGGGAGAAATTGCGCATCGCACTGGAGTGCTGCTCTCAGTACGAGTAAATCCACGAGATGCATCAGCAGCACAATTTGACCAACCTTGACTTTGCGCAATCGACAGGTTTGACAGGCAATTGAAGCCCGAGCGGGCTTATGAGCGGCACCGGCATTAGAGCCAGTGTTCCGTCTGGCCATGAAGGAATGAGTAGTGAGATGTTGCGAGATCCAAGCACAGGCTGACCCAGAATTGCAAAGGAACGGTGAGGTTGGAGATGGGAAAATGGGAAAATGGGAAAAAGCGCGCACCAGCGGGAGGGGGGGCTTACAAGCCCAAGGGCTCCGTACTATTTCCCCGTATTATGTCGCAGCAGGTGGTGATGGTGGGGTACCCCGGTGCCCGGCTGTGCAACCATGTCCTTGTTATGTACTCCACTTCAAGTCGCTGAAGTCGCCCCGGACCAACTCCTACTGGGCGAACCCCTAATGGGTCTACCATCTAATGGACCGCTGTCGCCACACACAGACTTCTTATCAATTTCTTCTAGCCTTGTCGACGTCGACATCGACATCGTGTCCGAGGACCCTAATTTGTGCGGACTCCCTTTGCCGATATTTGCCGTGTGGACATTGCAACAGATCAAATGTGATCGAAAAAGGCGTTGTAGGGCATCAGGCGAAGCATTCTCAGCGCGGAGGTCTCCAGTGTTTCTCCCTACATTTCTGATGTTATATCTGGATGGCCAATCCAAGAAGCGATAAATCCAGTCAACACTATCCCAAGAGGCTTCTCCCGAGGCTTGTGATATTGGCCCTACCCTGCGAATTCGCGGACTTCAGCCAAAGGGGGATGGGCGCCAGTGGTAAACGAGATGGGTACTACCGTCGAATGAGTAGTGCCTCTTGTATAAGGCAGAGTGTATGAATGGCGCTTTTCTCTTGCTTCTTGTCGAGTACGGCCGAGGGTGGTTCGACTGAACGACTAGGAACCCAGAGGACGCGACAACGCCGACTGCGGTGCAGCTCAGTAGGATTTGTAGACGAGTCCAGTCGACTACTATAACGGATACAACCCCGGCTTTAGGAATGCTCTAGCATACCGCGCATGTCCAGGCTCTCGCAAGGGATCTCACGACGAGATATCATGAGACCGTACCGAGTACTTCGTGGCTTCACCTCGAAGGATTAGACTTGATGATTCCCGGTTACCGCGGTCATGTCTTCGCCGCATTGATCCACCCGTTTATGGCTGTCGAGAAAAGATTTAGGTGTCGGGCTCGAAGACGGGAGGATGAATTCGGGTGGGTTTTCCGAGATCAGTCTTGGCGTTAAGCCGTCGGAGATTAGTGCCGGTAATTGCCGATGAGCGACCGGACACGTGACACGTGGTATTCTCTTGTGCAACACTCGGTAGTCAGCGAACTCGCCTCCAAACCGTGCACTTATCGGCGTAGAACTGCATTCGAAGCACATAGACATGTATTCAGAAACACATCTTCACGGATGTCTTCCTTGTTCCGTGCTTTTTCTTGAAGGCGTACTCTAGTTAGTGACGCATGAACCGCTCCTTGGCGTCGATGTCGAGCCCGTTCATGCAGAAGGTTATCGGGACGTCAGCTCTCGGTCTATGCCGATGCTACTGGAGTTCGTCCAGTCTAGCCTGACGCTTGGCTGTCATAGAACCACCTCGATCCCTTTTTTTGCAAAAGTGTATTCGGCCGAACGGTGGTGATGTTGAGGAGCCCGTAGAGCCACGCCAGTAACTGAAGAGATGCACCAAATTGGAGATAGACCTGGATGATCTCAGCCTGCTGGCTTCAAAAAAACCTCCCCGGATAAAGGGCGCCTCGTAGATTTGCCCCCCACCCCTATCCAAACCCGAACGCCTCTAGATGGTTTTAGAGCGTTGCCACTCTGTAGGTTTGACAGCAATCCAGAACAGATTTGCGTGCAAACAAGACATTATCTCCTCTCCCCGTTATCGTCTCGAGCAAATCTTCTTTGCTGATCACGACCATGAGTGTAGCTCCGCGCCTCAACTTCCCGCAAGGGATGCTAGCAGGTAAATGTGACCAGAGGCTCGAAAGAACAGAAACTATACAAGGCCGCTAACCGACGATTCCAGGGCAAACGGCCATCATCACGGGCGCGGGCCAAGGCATCGGCGCTGAGACGGCAGCAGTATTTGCGCGCGAGGGGTGTAAGGTCGTCATTGCAGACATTGACGCTGGTAACTCCCACCTTGACCAAACAATGGTTCTTTCCAGAGCTGAGAGTGATGTTAATGCTCGCCCTCCGGCTGGGCCCTGACCACCAGCCAAAGCGGAGAAGACTGCCCAGGCCATCAATGCGGATGGAGGCGCTGCGATTGCCGTCGCCGGAGACATCACGGTCAACCAAGACATTGACAAGCTGGTTCAAAAAGCCAGTGAGTTTGGCCGTGGTAAGGTCCACATCATCGTCAACAATGCAGGTTACGCATGGGACGACCCGATCGAGAAGATTCAGGATAAGCAGTGGGGTGAGAGTGCATTGTGCATTGTGCCTTGTCCCGTCCATGGATCTAACGGCACCCCCAGAAACCATCATCACACTACACAACACGGCGCCGTTCAAGCTCATCCGGGCCGTGGCGCCATACTTTATGGTCAAGGACGGTGAACCCAGGAACATTGTCAACATCTCTTCTACATCTGGCATCTACGGCAACGCGGGACAGGCCAGCTATGCTCTGGCCAAAGCCGGGCTGGTAGGCTTGACCAAAACACTGGCCCAGGAATGGGGCCCCGAGTACGGTGTGAGAGCCAACAGTACGCCCATGCCCCCCTTGTTCTGTCGACAAGCCATTTGAAAGACTGACCACGATTCTTGTTCTTTTTGCCCAGCGGTCGCGTTCGGAGCTATCAAAACCAGACTGACCCAAGCTCCTGCCGGTGAGTACGTGGTGAGGCCCGACGGCACCAAGCATGCTGTCGGATTCCACGGCGGCTACGACGAAGCAGAAGCGAAATGGTATGTGTAACGGAGATGCCCCAAAAATCTCCCGCAAACCTTCATCGTTCGAATCACACTGACCCCTGGTTCCACAAACTCACATAGGGCAAGCGAAATCCCTCTCCGCCGGATTGGGACTCCCACGGATGCTGCACGCGCGATCCTTGGGGTGGTCTCTCCTCTCTTTGGATATGTGACTGGGCAGGTGAGTTCTAAGCAATCAGTTTGCGGCGAGAGGACCGATTGCTAATGATCGGAACTTGACAGACAATCATGGTAAGTCGAGTTTATACCAGGTTCACAGTCATCGGACTTCTAATCACCAGTGAAGGTATCCGGAGGGAGAGGTGGCATGTAATTTTCAAGTATAGCCCTTGCAAGCGAAGTATACAACAACATCGTTGGCTCAAAGTATCCATCTGGAATAGATGATTGGATGATCTTGGTTTAAAAAAGAAGGTATTCATCAATATTTTAGATATTTCTTGTTGTTTCTCTCAAGTCTACAGCCGTTCTCCAAGTTCTAAGAAGTTCCCAGATTCAGACGTCACCACCCACCAGCTGGCGCGAATCGATCGTGATATCACCGTTCACTCCATGGCCATTCGGGACTTGTTTTCCAGCAGCGCCGAAGTCAAGGCTCGGCCATCCGGCCTCTCTCTCGTTCTCCAACCAAGCTGTCCATGCCGGGACGCCGCCAAAATAGAACAGAATATCAGAAGCCTTGCCGGGGATGTTTGCGCCGACGAACCAGGCCCCGGCGGCCTTGGCCGATTCGGCGAAGAGGGTGGCCTCGAACGCTTCGTGCAAGTGAGAAGACCACTTGGCCATGGCCTCCTCGGACACGTCGACCTTGGCCAGTCTCTTGTCTTCGATATGACGGATCGTTTGGCCGATCCATTTGACTTGGATGTCCAGCACGACCGGCATGTTTCCAAAGGGGATGTGGGGGCCACAGACCAAGAACATGTTGGGGAATCCACGCACGAGGACGCCGGCATAGGTTTCGAGTTGCTTAGCCCAGACATCGCCGAGTGAGACGCCCTGACTGCCTCTGACGTCCATCTCGCTCAGCGCACCGGTGGCGGCGTCGAAGCCCAAGGCGAAGATGATCATGTCGAATTCGTATTCCCCACCCGAGCTGGTCCGGATGCCCTTTTCGTAGAACTCAATGTCGTCGCGGCTGATGTCGACCAGCTCGACGTTGGGCCGATTAAACGCCTCGTAATAAAAGTGGCCGCACGGCGGGCGTTTCGACAGGAAGGGATACTTAGGGCAGAGCTTCTCCGCCGTCTCGGGGTCCTGGACCACGGCGCGAATCTTCTGGCGGATGTACTCCGAGGCGGCCTCGTTCGCCTCTTTACTCGTAAAGAGGTCATCGAACGTCTCAAACTGAAAGTGGAAGCCACCGCACTCCCAGCCAGCGTCGAAGATCTGCCTGATCTTATCGGCATCCCCGACACTCTGAAGTGTCCGGCCCGATCTATACATGGCCAAGCCCGAGCTCTGTCTCGATGCGTAGTCCCACGTATCCTCGTGCTTCTGCCTGATGTCTGCGGCCTGATATTCGTCAATGACGTAGTTTCGACCTGGGAGCACGTAGTTTGGTGTCCGTTGAAACACGGTCAGACGTTGGGCGGCGGGCGCAATCTTGGGGATGATCTGGACGCCGGTGGCCCCCGTGCCTATAACCGCGATCCGCTTACCGCGGAAATCTATCTTCTTCTTGGGCCAGATGGCCGCCTGGTACCACTCGCCCTGGTAAGATTTCAGCCCGGGAAATGGGGGTTGCTTTGCGATTGATAAAGGTCCCGTGGCCGGCAGAAAGTAGCGACAAGTCGTCGTCTTACCATCCACCGTGGTGATGGTCCAGATGTTATCTTCATCGATGTGTGCGCTCTTGACCCGGCTTTCAAACGTGATGTACTGGCGTAAATTGTACTGATCTGTATTCGGTCCTGTCAGCAAACGAGGCTCTTCTTCCATTCGGGGGCCACCACAATCAACGGACCAGTAACATGACTCAGATGGCGCTGAACGTCTTGCTGCGACGGATATCGCTCCTGGTAGCCCCATTCATCCTTGATTTTCGGATCAAAGTTGAGTCGGTAGACCCAAGCCTCGCTGTCAGTTCGAGCGCCAGGATAGCAATTCCAATACCAGGCACCACCGACATCCGACCCGGCCTCGAAGCATTTGACCGTCAGACCCAGTTGGACCAGTTCCCAGATGGTCCGAATGCCACTGAAGCCAGCGCCGACGACGACTGCATCGTAGTCGGCCTTCTTGGACACCGTCATGAGCGATATAGCGACGGGAGAGTTTGCTGGTATTTGTCCCCTCACGATGATCACTTGGACAAGAGCAAATTGCAAAAGTTCAGTGAACAGTAAAGCGGCGGGGTGTGGGAAATAGGCATCTGATATGTCACGGGTCGTTTATATGAGTCCTCGCTTGCGCAACGTATACCTTGGGCAAGTTGGTCTCCCCGAACCCAGGTTAGCTGCCGTAGATAAATCCGGGAATCTTCGGTCGGTGAATGCCGTGCCCCGCAATTCTGACCTGCAAATCAGAGTTTCTTATCGGCTCCACAGCTGAAGCGCGTTTTGAGGCATCCACCGAGGCTACATAGTCTGGGGTGTTGCCCTAGCCCCATCAGGTAGGTTAGCCGAATAATCTCTACCGCGGCACACAACTAGTCGATCAATCAAGGTATTCTACTTAGATGGGGCCCTCCACCTAGCTCGCTAGATAGTTCAAGGTATAGTCCCGGTCAAAGATCCGGCCCACATCCTTGTCTACCTGTTCCTGATATGGGATTTGGGATACATGTGGCTCCCATGTTCATGTACTCCACGCGCTCCAGGGTCTATCATCCCCGCCCGATCATGTATAACTTGGGGCAACCCCAGCTTCTGGGTTCTGCTCCCATGATGTCTGCCATAGTCTGGCTCAGTGGTTGACGCAACTCCATACCGCCGCTGCGATGGAAACCTACAGCTGGTATAACATCCGAGTAAGTCTGAGCGCATCGTCTAGTCAGCAGCATCGCGTTGATATCGGCCACAGGTGGTGTGTTTTGCCGCGTTTGGCTCTCTCTTCACTGGCTACTCCCTCGCCGTCTTCGCCTTTACCCTGGGCCAGCCGACGTTCTACTCGTCACTCAACCTCGTGGCATCGGCGACGCTACCCGGATACGGCCATACCAACGACATCTTGGGTGCCGCAAATGGCGTCTTTTTTGGCACGGGGTTTTTTGGCTGCTTCTTAGCCGGGTGGGCAGGAAATCACCTAGGTCGAGTCAACGGTTTCCGTATCGCTGCCGTGACTGGCGTCCTCGGAGGGGCGCTTCAATGCGGATCGCAGTCACAAGCAATGGTTCGACCCCGACGACCTACCTCCCCTCTCACGCATGCGTTCTCTGACTAAAATTTTGAACAGTTCCTGGTTGCACGAGCAGTGGCTGGACTGGCGGCAGGCCATACCATGGCCGCCATGCCGACGTATTTCGCCGAAGTGTCGCCTCCTCATTCTCGAGGTCTGATCACGGGAGCGCACGCCATCTTCATCAATTTGGGCTATTGCCTCGCGGGGTGGATTGGGTAATGTGCCCAGCAATGTTTAGTACCCGTGTCCATGGCTCACCAAGGATATGTGTAGATTCGGGTGTTATTACACCCCCAAGTCGGTCTTCGCATGGCGATTCCCATTTGCCGTGGTCGTCATCTGGGCTCTCTGTCTTTTGGCCGGATCCTTCTATGGTGCGTTTTCGTTGCCTTTCCCATGAACCGAAAAAAAAAAAGGTCGTGTCAGGAATTATTCACATCCCTCGAAGTTCCGGAAAGCCCTAGATTCTTGGTGCAGCACGACAACCCGGAAAAAGCCCTGTCAATTTTGATCCGACTTCACCATGACCCCAAAGATCCCACCGACGCCTTTGCTCACCGAGAGCTGCAGCTGATCCAACAGCGGTGCGAGGCCGAGAAGATCATCATCGCGACCGATGGCCCATGGCGCTTGTTCAGCAAAAAGGCCAACCGGCAACGACTGCTGCTGGCGTGGCTGATCATGGTCGGCGGCCAGAATATTGGACCGCTGGTGATCAACAACTACAATGTCCTGCTCTACAACTCGCTCGGTCTCGGCGCCACAGATTCGCTGCTCTTGTCCGCTGGGTACAACACCCTTGGTTTGGTGATTGCTTGTATCGGGGGCCTCATCTCGGACCGTCTCGGCAGGAGGAAGGCCTTGCGTGAGTACAAAATAGACCCCTCGGGCCAGTTGAAATGATCTGACAAATACTGCGCCAACAGTCACTGGCTACATATTGATCACCTGTGTCTTTGCGGTCCTCACCGGAATGATTGGTAAATACAACACGTCGCCGTCAAAGGGCTGGGCGGCGGCGGCAACAACCATGATCTATGTCTACGTCGTTTGGTAGGCTCTCCCCACCCCCCAGAGCCGCACAATTTGCGCATGCACGAGCTAATACCTTTTTGCATCGGTACGAGCAGCTACAATTCATTCATCGATCTCAACCAGTTCACCGCGGCGACCGAAGTCTTCCCCACTCACATCAGAAGCCAGGCGTCGGCGGTTTCTATCAGTGGTCTGTTCCTCTCGGTGACCCTCTGGTTGAATCTCCTGCCCACGGCCACAGCCAGTATCGGCTGGAAGTACTACCTGGTGTTCAACTGTCTGACCGTGGTGCACACAATCTATCTGTTCTTCTACTTGCCAGAGGTGTGTACCGTTTCCTTAACCACCGGGACCAAATGACCCAATGCTGACATGCGCCTGCAGACGGCCGGCTGGCACTTGGAAGAAATGGACCGTGCGCTGGCCGACGACCAGCATGGTCATTTCGAGGCCCAGGATGTGGTAGAGATGAAGCTCCAGGCGGGATCGGCCCACGTCGAGGCCCTCCCCCAGGTTACCCAGGATATCCATACCAAGGCTTGAACGTGGTGCTGTGGGTGTTGAGAGGCTCGGAAGTCTGATACCTGGCATGTGATGTGACACCTTTTCAGCTGGGCGGATGACTGGCCATTCAAGAATGAAAAAAAGCTCAGCACCATATACAAATTATCTACTCGATAGACATCGAATCGTTTTGACTCTGCAGTACGATAGCCGTAGGCGTCTGTTTCGGTAACACCAGGAATATCGGTCAAGCACCTGGGTGACATATCTATAGGCAATAATCCAGCTTGCGTCAATCGGGCTCTACCACCTCCTGCAGCCGACCGGGTCATATTTACTTGAGCTTTTAACAACGTGATAAAGCTCGAGGGTTACTTACTGCTTTAAAGTTACTTGGCGCCGCCACTTTTGCTCTAACCCTATCGGGTATGTTAGCCGAATAATCTCCACCACGGCATATGCCTAATCAATCAAGCTATTCCACTTATGACACGTACTGGCCATTCAGGAAACAGCTTGTTGTAGTGTTTGGGGTTCTCAAAGCCGCGTCACCCATTGAGCTCCGTCGTTCAGACATGGGGGATTTTGTTGCTAAAATGGCAGAAGCCAGCCAAAATCAGTGCACTTAATAGCTGGGAACGAATGGTTGATGGAGCTGTGCGGCTTCCCGGTCCGAAATTAAGGGCATCGCCGAACGAGCTCCAGCGCCACCGGGCCTAATACATTGCCTCTTGCTTCGGCAATCGCCCGACGATCGGACTCGACGAGGACGTGGAGTTATGGCTGCGGGCACCTAGTTAGTGGGCTTGCTCCATGACTTTGCTCCTCGGGAAGAGCGGACGAACCTCTGGAATAAATCTGTCCGGAATCGAATATCTGGATGTATTAAGCAGATAGTTATTTCGCTTCTGTCTATTACAGTGCCTCGGATCGTCACCTGACCGATTTACCATCGAGCACAATGGCTGACCAAATGGACGTCTGGGCCCTGACCGAATGGGGCGCCCCTCTGCAGAAAATCCGCCAGCCCGTGCCAAAGCCCACCGGCAAGGAGGTTTTGATCAAGGTCACTCATGCTGGGGTGTGCCATTCAGACCTTCATTCCGCCGATGGCTTCTACGACATCGGGGGAGGAAAGCGATTCTACGTCAAAGACCGTGGCATCAAACTGCCGATCGCCCTGGGCCATGAGATCTTGGGAGAAGTCGCCGCCGTGGGGCCAGATGCAGGGTCGATACCGCTAGGATCTCCGCAAATCGTGTATCCTTGGCTAGGTTGTGGCTCCTGTACACGGTGTACCCAAGAAGAAGACAACCTGTGCGCCGCGCAACGGGGGCTAGGGACGTTACGCAACGGTGGCTTCGCCGAGTACGTAGTGGTTCCTGATCCCAAATATCTGGTCGACCTCGGCGATCTCGACCCTGCCGTGGCATGTACCTTTGGCTGTTCTGGGATCACTACCTTCAGCGCCGTCAGTAAAGTGATGCCCTTACCGCCGGATGAACCAGTCCTCCTCATTGGCGCGGGAGGCCTAGGTTTGGCGGCAATAGCAGTGCTAAAGTCGTATGGGCATAAAAACATCATCTCGACCGACATCAGCGACCAGAAGTTGGCCAATGCGCGCGCGGCCGGAGCGACAAAGACGGTCAATACCGCCAACTCGGCCTCGGCGGCCCAGGATATTCTCGCGGCGACCAACGGGCCGGTCATTGCGGTGATTGATTTTGTGAACAACTCAAGCACCGCCAGTCTGGTCAACAGCCTGATCGCCAAAGGAGCCAAATGGGTGCAGGTCGGCGTGATGGGAGGGTCGATCGAGTTGTCGCTAGTGACCAACATCTTCAAAGGCCTTACAATCTATTCAAACATCACCGGAAACTTGGAGCATTTGCGAGACGTCGTGGAGCTGGCGAAGCAAGGAAATCTCGCGCCTGTGCCCGTCCAGAAATTGCCCTGGGACTCGGTCAATGAAGCGATGGACTTACTGAGGGCGGGCAAGATCACCGGACGAATGGTCCTTGTAAAGTGAAATAATATTGGGCGTAAAACTAGGCGAAACAACAGGAAAATATCGCACCCAGAGTCTCTTGCTAACATTTTTCCATTCGTAGATACCGGCAGAGGCAGCCACTGTGGCTATTGGTGAGATGTTGAAAATCAGTGACAATCTCTGAGTTGACATTGCCTCAAAAAGGGTGTGCTTTGGGAGGTGTCGCTCGATGGGAACCTAGCACGTTCGACCGAATTGAGCTCTGTAAAGAGGCAGGTCGAGTCAAGTCTAGCGCTCTCGCTCGACTGCTCATCACTCCAATACCTCATTTACTAGCCTTGTTCGAGGCGAACCTCTCGATCACAAAGTCTCTAATATTCGCCGCAATTTCTTCAGGCTTCTCCATTGGCGACCAATGCGCCGCCTCGACCACGACTTCCTTAAAATCAGGCAGGAGGCCTAAACCTTTGGCCGGCGTCATTATTTCCGGCTGACAGACGGCATCGTCGGAGCAAATCACAAACAGAACCGGCACCTGAATGGCCAAACGGTCCTTGGGGATGGTCAGATCTGACTCGAACTGCACATTCGACGCGGTGGCCTTGTACACCTGCAAGGCCGACTCAAACCCATCGGCCCTGAATTGCTGCAGGAAGTGCTCCTTCCATTCCGGCCGCTGGGCATATGCTTTCAACGGGACGTTCTCGTCTCCGAGGAGGAACGCGCGCATTGCGCCCGGAGTACAGAACAACGTCTTCATCCAGTCCTTTACGTCACCGTGTAACACCTGCCACATCCGCTCCAAGTTTGCATCGATGATCTCGGAAGCATCGGGCCCCAGGAAGAATTCCCAGTATGAAAACTGAGGGTAGCCCCAGGCCTGCTTTGTGAGTTCATTGACGGCGGCGAGATCGAAAGGCTCGTCCGACGGTAGCATGTATCCAGTGTTGAGTAGGACCACGCCGCTGATCAGCTCTCGCTTGTAAAGATAGAGGCGCTGGGCGACGACGCTGCCCCAGTCATGCCCGATGACGATGGTGGACTGGGATTTCTCGGCCTCCAAGATCTCGGCAAGGTCGTCTACTTGATGTTTGTACGCGTACATCTTTGTGTCTGTTGGCTTGTCGGTGCCCCCGTACCCTAAGCAGTTGGGAATGATGATCTGGTTGGGTAGATGGCCGAGTTGGGCCACCACATCTGCCCACAGCCGCGCCGAGTCTGGAAAGCCGTGAATGAAGAACAGCGTGGGATGCTGCTTGGAAGATTCACCGTGACGAGACACATAGTATGTGTATTTGAGTGAGCGCCGCGTCACAATCGTTTTCCGCTCGAAGGTGTCCATGACGTGTCTCAACCTGAAGGGGCCGAGGAGTTTTGTCTTTTGTTCCTCGAGCAGCTGTGGGATCAGTCAAACCATATGCAAGTCTGAATTGGTCGGACTCTCGACATGTGTCTGTATACGTAAGCATTATGCCGAAGGAGGATTGGTTGAGTTGTGGGTCCGGGTCTGCAAGATCTGCTCGGGCCCGGGCCGCTTTTCCATGTGGGGTACTTTTCCGGAGTGTGTCTTATGTACGATCCTCTCGGATATACATCCCATGGGGTATCAGGGGCGTCCAGATCTCGTTCTCCAGGGCTTCTCCGGCACCCCCGGGGCTATCCCACACTTCCAAAGCCATGAAGTGTCGTCCAATTTGGAAGCTGAGGCTAGGCAGCTGAACCCGGGATGATCATCGACCTCAATGTGTGAAGATATAAGACGGCTCTAGGTATTCCCACGACACGGAATCATTCGGTATTCTACCCTCCGTTCAAGAGAGAGACAAAGCTCGACCATGAAGGCCAAGAGCGATTTCAGAGTTGTGATCGGGGGCGGCAGCATTACTGGCCTCACCCTGGCCAACATGCTGCAGCTCTACGACATCGACTTTGTCGTACTCGAGGCATACGACGATATTGCTCCCCAGGTGGGCGCCAGCATTGGTCTTCTGCCGCACGGGAACAGAATCTTGGACCAGCTCGGGCTGTATCAGAAGATGTTGGAGCTGTGCCCGCCTCTGGACTCGTTCCACTTTCGCGATCAGAGGGGCAATATCATCGCCGAATTCCGCGGCATGAATAGATCTATGCATGAGAGGTGAGGGGCTGCACCATGGCCAGAAAGAATTGACACCGCGTCTAACTCGACGACGACCTAGGCACGGCTATCCCATCATATTTTTGGATCGGCAAATGGTCCTCCGTGTCCTCTACGAGAACATACGGGACAAATCCAAAATTTTGACCAACAAACGGGTCCGGGATGTGGACATGTCGGATGATGGAGTTGCGGTCACGACGACCGACAACTCGGTCTACAGGGGTGACATCCTGGTCGGGGCCGATGGCATCCACAGTCAGGTGAGAAATGAAATGTGGAGGATCGCCAACAAGTCCTCTCCGGGCTGGATTCCATCCGACGAGCACGACTGTGAGCCTAACCGCCCGCCCCTGCTCCCTCGTCGGTACGCACTAATGCGTCGAGAAACCAGGTGTTCCCTGCGACTATGGATGTGTATTTGGCATATCCAACCCCTGCAACGGGATTGAGCCTGGCGCGTCCAACTCGGTGTTCAAGAAGCATGAATCCTACATCATCAACGGCGGCCCGGAAGGCCGTGTGTACTGGTTCTATTTCTTCAAGTTGGCGCAGCGCGCCTACGGCAGCGACATTCCAGTCTACACGGACGCGGACCGAGATAAGGTGCTCGCGCTGCGAGAAAACGACGACATCACGCCCAACCTGAAATTCAAGGAGATCCTGGCCCAGAGGATCACGTCGGTCCTGGTGCCGCTCCAGGAGTACGTCTTTCGAAAATGGTATTTCAAGCGCATCATCACCATCGGCGACGCCGCACACAAGGTAATGCAATGCGTATGAGGCTTGTTTCAGCCCGAGCTCGTCTTGCTAACCAAGGGGGTGTTCTAGTTCCATCCCATTGCCGGCCATGGTGGTAACGCTTGTATCGAATCCGCGGCCACTTTGGTCAACGCACTGCGGGATGAGCTGGCAAAAGCCCGACCCGGGAAGCCGACCCTGGCCCAGATTGAACACGCCTTTGCCCATACCGAAAGAGTCCGACAGGAGCGGACCGAGACACTCAAGTGCCATTCTCACGAGCAGCAGAGAACCGAGCTCCTCGACACGCCTCTCCATTCCTTCATCGCCTTCCATCTCCTGCCCTTGACAAATGTCGAGGATGTCACCTTCAACTTTTCCCGCAACATGCCACTTGCGGAAAAGCTCAGCAGCCCCAAGATGACCCCGGTCCCGAGACTCGTGCCCTACAAGGATGAACTCCTCGGCACCCCGTTCCCCAGGGGAGCAAAGAAATGGTACTTTATCGCCTTCTACCTGCTTATTGGCGCACTCGTGCATTACGGCATGTGGGTGCGGTCGGCGCATTACGATCTGGGAAGGCACTTTGGAAGCATCCTGACGACAGGGCGGTTTTCGTACGATCCCGGATTCCCTCTCAAGCGCACATATACTCACATCAAGCCCATTGACGACTACCTGACGTTCCTCGCCGTGGCGTACATGCCCGCTGTCAACAACTGGGACCTGAGCTTCGCGACATTGCATACGTACTTTCTCGGGATGCTGGTTCAGCCCATAGCGGTGTGGTCGGTCGAAGCGTACCGGAAGCGAAACGCGCTGACACCCATCACATTGTGAGTATACGCTCAGGACAAAAATTTTACTTGGAATTCCTCGGCTTACCCATTTATCTAGCATCACAGTGTGGTTCACCCTGGTCCAGTACGCCGGCGTGGGAATCTACATGCCCATCTACTATGCCGCCTATACGTATATCTCTGAGCCGGAAACGTACTGGTGGCCACTCAACCGAGAGGTCCCGATTCAACATGCGTCCTCGCTGATGTGGGCAGTCTTGATCGGTTATGCCCTTCCAACCGTCCTCATGTACGTGCCGTGGAAGGACCCCAGCACAATTCAAATCTTCGAGTCTCTTTGGCAGCCGTCCCCCGTGTTTGTACCGCTCATCTGCGGTGTTCTGGGATATATTTGTGTCAAGAGACACAACATTGTCCAGGTCTCGCGGAAAGCCAACGAGCCGTTTCCGGACATCCCGTACTTGAAGAGCCTTTACTTCGTCACGGGCGTGCTGGGCGCCGTGCTCCACGTCTATTCTCTCAGCAAGATTTTCTTCTCGCCGGACCTGAGCTTAGCATCGGTCTTCTGGCCCGATTTTTCTGCCCAGCCAAAGGACCTGACGGAGGGACTGAAGAGCCTGTTCTTGGCTGATTTCTGGGGTTTCCAAATCGCGTCGTATGCTTGGCTTTGTATGGCGGTCTGGGATATCAAGCGGATGGGCCGCACCACCGTCGACTTCGGGGCGGCCTCGGCTCTCATCGCCCTGGGCAGCCTCATCATCGGCCCCGGTGCCACCATGTCGGCGGTGTGGTACTGGAGAGAGATTGCCATGTCCAAAACGACCTTTGCCACAGGTCTCAACTGATGGAATGGGGAGACGTCGAGGAACTCGCCCGTTCCAAAACCCCCCACACCCAACGAGACTCTATGGGCAAAAAAACTCCTGGACAGACTGGGGAGTATTGTCGGTCTAGAATTAGACATTGTGTCAACGGCGCAGGTCGAGTCTTGACATCGTCCACGCCAGTGGAAGTAGGAACTTATGGAGCAATTTAGAGCAAAGAGAAATGTCGTTGCTAGAAGGCGTGGTTTGTGAGCACTTGCCATGAAACCAAGCGAGGCCAAACGAGGGCGTTGTTACCCTTCAGCTCTAATACGTCTTCAACCCTTCCAATCCCCAGCCGTGTTTATCATTGAACTAAGCAATAATTCCCTCCCACACTATGAGTAGATCTCTATCAATGTACTCTCATTTACGTGTGATATGATCTACCTTTGAAAGTACACTCTCCCAACAGTTCCCCAAACAGTTCAAGTATCTTGGAACTTCCTAGGCACTAGCCACTCCAAATTGCCAAATTGCCGCCTGGGGCCGCTCCACGCGCACTCTTCAGTCCATCCTTTTGGAATGTTTTCCTGAGCTTCAACGTTTGCTCTTCTCAAGTGTCTGAACGTCGGCGCCAGAGTCATATTGAGTCTTAATCATTGGTAGGCGCGTCATTCTGGCCAGATTTCTGCTCAGCGATGATGCAAGCTATAGTCACTGGCAGCTTCTATCAAGTTGATGCCCTGGCTTGTTTGCTGCCTACGTGGATTTGTTCATAGTTCTTTTATGCCTAATTTGATCAACGATGCCACTGTGCAAGTATTGTGCATTGCCAATAACCTTCCTGAGAGTCTCTTGATGGGAAGCAGATTGATACATTCCTCCCCAGCATTCTACATAGTTCGATAAGGAGCTTGTTGTTGCCCTAACCCTATTGGAAAGGTTAGCCGAATGATTTGTCGCCGCAGGGTGCGCTAGCCTGGCTAGATAGAGTTTCGACCCACAAGGCTATACCATTTGTGGCATTCGTCTTGAGCTTGCATTTTCCAACCTGTCGGGTCCACATATATCTTTGCTTCTCGCAACACCAACTCCAGGAAATCGATGGAACAACCCTTCATTGTACGCTAGATTTGCGGCTCGGTACTATTGAGCCATGCGAAAGACGTGAAAGGAATTTGGTGCTCTCCTCGTTCACTGAGGTCTGAATGTCAGACCTGCTTCCATTTTCGTCTCTTGCTGTGCCCCTTGTTCTATTGCAGGTTGGAAGTCTTCCAGAAAGGTCCACCTGATTCGTTGGTCCAACTTGTCCTTTTTCCAATCATTCAGAGTTCCATCGGGGAAGAATTTGAACCCGCTATT
Organism: Fonsecaea nubica; assembly: GCF_001646965.1. Classification (NCBI taxonomy): domain Eukaryota; kingdom Fungi; phylum Ascomycota; class Eurotiomycetes; order Chaetothyriales; family Herpotrichiellaceae; genus Fonsecaea; species Fonsecaea nubica. Next base: position 135,676 of record NW_019173745.1, read on the forward strand.
CGGTTCTAGAGGCGCACAGTCGTGGGCAATAATGACCAAGATGTTCTTCGCTGCGTCGAACTCCTGCATGTGATGAATCGTCTTTTCTGCCTCTTGGTAATCTTGGGGGAAGTTGGGCGCCATCTTGTAATATTCTTCAACCGCCAAGTTATGGCGATGCAAATTTTGAAACACACTCCCCGGGCAGACTGATCTGCCTAGGATAGGTTTGGTGGGAAAGACCTGTTTGGGAAGTGGAAGATACTGGTTGGGTCTCCATTGTCCACCTTTATCAAGGTATCAGACGGCTTCCGAGTCGATGTTGAGGGATATTCTACACTTACCGTGGTGACATGTGTCTCCGCCCATAAAGACAAAGGTATCGTCTTCCCCTCCAGTCCCTTTGGAGACGCGAGCAAGACCGCAGACATGACCGATAGCATGACCAGGCGCATCTAGCAGATAAAAACTACCGTCGTCGAAGTAATCAATGGCCTTGAATTGACCCAATTTCAGGCGTGCGTCAAATTCCAGCTCAACCAGCTCTCGCCCTGCCCAATCCGATTCCAGCAGGTGGCTGTCCTTGTTTGTCGGATACCCCGGTAGCAGACCGCTTTTAAACCCTGGACCTACGATTAGATTGACACTGGATGGAAAGGTCTCCATGTTGCCAATGTGGTCAACTGCAAACGGGTGATGGTCGTCAGCATCACGGCCATGCCACAACAGAAAAGCTACTACACACAGTGCCAATGCGACCAAATCACCGCTTCAATGCTTCCCGTTGAAGTTGCATTTGCCTCCAAGATCTCTGCAACGTCCTTTTCCACTTTGAAATGCCAGCCGGGTGCAGACATCATGCCGACGATGGATGGAGAGAGGTTCTCAAGGTCTTTGCGGGTGCCGAGGTCATACAGCACTTTGCGGCCGGAGGGATGCTCAATGAGGAAGGAATAGGCTGGACAGAAAAGGTCGTCATGCCCGATAATCTTCGGGCCCATTTGCAAGCTCAAGGGAACTTTGATGGTGGTGGTGGTATCGATGATCTTCACGCTGACCGTAGCACCGGAAGGGATGTTCAAAGGCGGTGCTTGTACAGCCGCCACCAGAGGTTCTTCTTCTGAGGACGACATGGTGGGTGTTGGTGTTGTTCTTGTCGATGTCGAATGGTTGGGAGAGAGGTGGCGAACCGATAAAAGGGGAGGATAGCCAAGCGAAGTTGGGATGTGGATATCAGAATCACGAGGCACTCCGTGACCAACCCTCCTTTCAGGTATAGCCAGTCTCAGTCCTACTTGCGTGGGGAAGAAATATGGAGTATACGCGGGATAGCCAGGCTGGGACGGCAATGCTCGAACGTTGCCTGACTTGTGCTTCGGTGAACGCCGCAACACTGATACCCACAGTCGAGGAGAAGAAGGCACGTTCGGGGCCTCCGGCCCAAGAGGCTCGAGAGACCCAAATTTTCATGACCCATGCGAGTCTCGACCACGAATAATGCCCAAGTGGCATGAAATTCCTCCTATGCTTCGGTGAAAACGGCAGCGCGAGTTGATGGCCGACGATTCATCCATCCCGGCCTTCGGTGCCCGGCGTATCTGGCTTCTATCATCTATAACAATCTCTGGACCTGCCTCAGTCGAGTGATGCCGGTCAAATCACAAGAGCGAAAGAACCAACAGCACAACCAACGTCGCAACCATGATTGCAACAACGCGCTACAATCTCACGGTACGTGGTCGCCTTTTAATGTGTCGTGAACGTGGTTGATTGACTCGTCGTGCAGATTGTCCTGTTCGTGGCCTTGAGTGCCTTGACCTACGGATATGCCTTTTCTGTATTCTCCACCTCCATTGGCCAGGCAGGATTCTACAAGTACTTCAACCTCGACCTCGAAGGACCCGGGGCTGCCTATACCAACTCCATCCTCGGCGCCATCAATTCTCTCTTCTCGGCCGGGGCGGCCTTTGGCGCTCTTTCCGTAGCATGGCTACCCGACTGGATGGGCCGCAGGTTCACGATCGTTTTCGCGGCCGCGCTCTCGCTCGTCGGTGGCGCGCTTGTGACTGGCAGTGTGAACATTCCGATGTTGGTGGTTGTGCGATTCCTGCATGGTCTCGGGGTCGGCCAGTGCATCACCATCACTCCCATCTATCTGTCGGAAGTTGCGCCGCCGCAGCAGAGGGGCTTTCTCACCGGCCAGAACGCTGTGGCCTTGGTGTTCGGTTATCTTCTGTCTGCCTGGGTGGGGTACGGGACGTACTTTGCCAGCAATGAGATGTTTGCCTGGAGGTTCCCGCTGTCGTTGTCGTGTCTGTTCCCGTTGATCCTGCTCATCGGTTCTCCATGGATCCCCGAATCGCCGCGATGGCTGATCTGGAAGGACCGCTTGGAAGAGGCCTGGAAGATCACGGAGCAGCTGCATTTCGATCCAAACGACCCATCCCAGCGCCAGGCCAAAGAAGAATTCTATCAGATGCGCATGCAGATTCAGTACGATCGCGCCGCCGACCTGTCCCTGTCGTACATGTTCAAGAAACCCAGCCTGCGCCGACGCCTTCTCCTTGGTTGCGGAGTGCTTCTAGGTTCACAGTCGTGTGGTCCACTGGTCATCAACAACTACGGCGTGGTGCTGTACCAAGGCCTGGGAATGACCGGGAGCATGCCTCTGCTCATGTATGCCCTTTACATTGTCGTCGGCCTGTTTTTCAACATCGTCTCATCGCTGATCATGGACAAAGTCGGCCGACGGAAGCTATTCCTGGGTGGCTGGACCGGCACGACAGTCACGTTGAGTTGCGAGACGGCGCTCGTGGCGAGCTTCGCAGGCACGGACAACAAGGGTGGGAATGCTGCCGCCGTCTTCTTCCTCTTCGCATTCGTGACCATGTACGGCTTGTGCATTGATGGGACTGCGTACGTGTACTGCGCTGAGGTCTTTCCCACCATGTATCGTGCCAAAGGCATGGCACTCGGACTGTTTGTGTATTACGCTGCCTCGATCGCATATCTCACCCCTGCCGCCACGGCCATCGAGAATATCGGGTAAGGACCCCCCAGCATGTTGAGAGTGGAACACCAAGACACTAACGGGGCGCACAGGTGGAAGTTCTACTTGGTTTTCATCTCTTGCTCCTTCGTCGCAGTGGTTCTCACGTACTTTTTCGTGCCCGAGGTAAGTTGCCATCCGAAATCAGTTTTGCGGGAAGCTGACTATGACCAGACCGCTGGCCTATCGCTAGAGGAAGTCAACGAACTCTTTGGTGAGAAAGTCTTGGTGAACTTGACCCACGCCTCGGAAGCAGAAAGGAACGATATTGATAGAGCGATCGAAGAGAAGCAGGGGGTGGTGACAGAAACCATCGAGAAAGCATAGTAGAGCAAACTACTGGATATGGGATCTCTGGCCAGCACAGTCCTATCGCATCCAGTCGAGCTGGTCACACACTGTAAATAGTTGTACGAATTCCACCCTGCACTGAACTGGGCATTGGTGCTGTAGCTACTTGTATAGGACAGCCTCTCTTTCAAGTGTTGGCTCAAGTCTCTTTCACGCTCAATTTACGCAAAGGGGCGTTCCGGAACTACGAAAGGAAGTCAGTTGTCGGCTACTAGAGCACGGAGGGAAGAGTTGACAAGGAAACTTCAGGATTTAGAGTCTGCCGTGCGGATTTTGAGGAAACTGAGGAGGCAGTGTCGGGAATTCGATGCGGTCTTTATCCAAGTCCATGCAAAGGTGCCGAGGAAAAGGGTTCAATCGACATGGAAAAACACACTAGATAAGAGTCTTAGTAAATCTTCTTCGCATGCCGCCGCAATGTCTTACTGGAGTACAGACACACGACTACGCTCTTGGGAGACATGGTGGACCAGTGTCCGAGAACATGCCACAGACTTGAACAGAATCTCCAAGTGACAGTTTCTGCAACCCTGTCAATAGCTCTTCTGCTTCTTGATCCTCCTTGCCCAAGCTCGGTATCTGAGAAGCTGCACGCTTCCAAGTCATGTACTTGCGGAGCTCCTTGTCCTCAGGCAGGACTTTTGTCCATTCTGGCTCGTCCACATCGAACCCTGCTTGTCTATAGAGTTCATCCTTGCAGAAGATCCTCCAAGCATCACTCGCATATTTCCCAACACCCTTTAAATGAGCCACCTCCGATTCAACGGTGATCTTCCCGTTATATGACTTTAGATATATAACGCCGGCTTTGGGCGGCTGAGATAGCCAGTCTTTCGCCAAATCAATGACCCATCCGGCTCGACGATGTAATCCCAGGTCCTGGAAGAATAAGACAGTCTCATCGTATTTGGCTCGTGCAAGATGTTCCGGGTCTGGAAATTGTAGAAAAAAGCGTCGGGCTGCAGGGATGGCGCGCTCGCCTCGAGTTCTATTGAGGAAAATACAAAGAACCAGCAGTTGAAACTGAGACAAACCATCGGTTCAGTCATTGGGTGAGACTTGACAACGTTGGGCGCAGTCTTACCGGGTGGTCAGCGTATTCCTCTTCTGCGAGTCCATAGTGCTGCGTTGATTCTGGCATTGGTCTTGCCGACGGAGGTTGAATCAGATTCATTTTAGAAGATATGGCGGCTGTTATCGGTACTCAGATACTGCCAGGAGAGTGTACTGAGCACTAACGGTAGCCAGGCTCAAAGCCAGCGCAACATTTGCCATATATATAGCTGGGCCTTTCCTCAGTGCACGTGTGACAAATTAATGGGCGGCTAGGTATTCGATCTCACTGGCCAACGCATGCGAAGTGCTCTCGAGGCTGAGCAATGTCTCCGAAATAGCGGTGCATTATGCGGGCTTCTTGTATGAATAAAATGCTGTACAGAGCAACGCGTCTCTGCAGAGGGGGAATGCGACTCTCTACAGAGATTTAGCAGAGTATCGAGTTCACCGTGCCGTTTATTGTCTGTTGCCAGTCTGATGTTTTGTCTCGCATGTGTCTGTCACCTTTCAAGGTACGTCGAGCTTTAAGACCGGTTGCGAGGCGATGAGAGGAACGACAAAGTCGAAAATGGAGTCATTGATGAATTGAAACTGCATTGTCGGTGGTATGCAGTAGCAAAAAAATCTTGCCGTTAAGGCACTTGTGTTCCTATCTCGGGAAAAGTTTCAGACGGCTCTCGAGCGGGTCAAAGACAAGAAGCACTACGAGCTGGCAATAGAGGTTCTGCAAAATCCAGGGTGTGGCGACCAAGTGTCAGGCACCCGTTTGTCCTCCGATGCACAATCTCCCGGCGCCAGAATGTGCAGATTGAAAAACTTTTGTGCCAGATGCGAATATATAACGCGATAGCAAGAGTAAATCAAAGATCCAACATTCAGTGAAGTGACTTCTTCCGGCCTCTTCCACTCTGTTGCTTCGGTGTTATTACTGCCTTCTTCCCTTTGGGACACTTGCTTCTCCTTTTGGCGCCTTTGGTTCTGCGATGGCCTTCTGGAATTTTGACGCGAAGCGTAATCTTGAGCAGACCGACTCGCAGTCGTATGCGAGTGGTGTTGCCGGCGGGGAGAGCAAAAGATCGGCTTGCGTCAAGTGCTGTGAGCGTTCGACAGCGGTGTGTCGCCCTAACGTGTAGAATTAACGTGGAGGGCAGGAACGTCTGCCGCGTGGATATGGTGTAGGAGCTACAAGGTGTCTCCGGGAACGCTGAGTGAGCGGGAGGCTTAAGGTCAGCACCGTTTCCCAACATCCGCCTAATGGCGTGGATGGACAAGCTCCAAAAGTAGCCGGCGTTGATCACTGTACTCTTGAAAATCGCGAGAAATGCGCTTTTCGGCATCGGGTCGGTGGTCACCCCGCCAGTCCTCGTGCATTTCCGCAAGATCGGTTGGTCCAACGCTGCATCCTTGAGTCGGAGAATCATTTCATCCTCGCCGGCCGGAATGGCCTGCTGACGTAGGTCGGCGAGAGTGTCGTACCCAAATATGGCACCATCGGCAATTGCCAACTGGACCAGGAGACCTGCGTCGTTGTAGATAGAATAGCCCTGTGTGATCCTTGGGCACCGCTCCGACGCTGGACCACATCACAATGTCAACACGTGAAGGAACAGCGGACGCGGAGAGAGTGCTCGAAGGACCTAAGGCACTTGAGTCACGTTCTCAGGATCGCGGTTGTTTTGCACGCGGGGCTGATCGACCTTGTATACTAGTCTCCAGTTCCGGTCGTCTTCTGTGCCATCGACACATTGCAGGATCAGCTCGACGTCCTTGGAAAGTTAGCTCCTGCCACACATGGTGCCGGCCCATGGTGGTCGGCGTAAAAGCACAAGGAGTTCGGCCTTCGTCGGTCATGAAGTAACAGTGGACGGAGCGAGGAGAGACAGCCGCTGGAGGCTGCAGGATTCGAAAGAGAAGATTGTAGCCTGGACGCTCAGAGGCGAGCGGGACTCCATTTTGTATCCAGGGTCGGCGAGTCGACGAGAGAGGGGGGAAGCAGCCGTCCTCAGGTCTGGAAGTCAAGACCACTTCGTAGGGATCCAGAAATGGAGCCCCCTGGACCGTCGCCATTATGGAACTCATCTTAGGACAGGGCGTACCAGGGGGACTGCGACCGTCGCCGCGAGGGTGCGTGAGGGCGTGAGTAGGAGGGTGAGAAGAAAGCGAGACTTAAATGCGGCACCGTCTGCGTGAGCGCGCCGACAGCTCGGAGCAGTTCGACCATTCCTTGTGTTGCGAAATTGCCAAGCCCTCGATGATTCGGCTGCGCGACTGAACCGAGTTTCACCCCATATCTCCAACGCGTCTCCTATACTTGTTCTTCGCTACCTGACTTGCGATCATCACATATCCAGTCTTCGCAATCACTTTCTCCACTAGTTCAGTGTGCGATCGACTCTCACCATGGCAGATTATGACCGGCGACGACGGGGTGGTGGTGGTGGCGGAGGAGGTGGAGGAGGAGGACACTTCAACAACAGAAAAAGAAGATACAGAGGTAGTTGATCCTTCCTTGTGTCCGATGACCATTCCATTCTGATGATTTTCCAGAGGATGACTACGAAGATCGTCGTCCACAGCGCCGCCGCTACGAGGAGCCACTTGCGGTGACTCTGCGCAAACAAGTGCTGTCCATCGCAGAAAGTGTAAGCCTCGTGTGCTGCTGGATTGTTCACCCACCCAAGTGCTGACAAAACGGTAGCCTGTCCGAAAAGCAGAAGATGAAGCTGCAACGATCGCAAAGACTCTAGCGGCGAACTACTTTGATACCGATCTCACTTCGGGGTTCTTGGAGCTCGTGGTGCAGTTGTAAGGCTTGCTCCCACCATCTCTTCATCTGCGATCTATCTGACCATTGCAGGCCCATCGAACAACCCCTGAAGATTCCCTTTGTCGCGGCCGTCCTCCTTCTAGCCAATGTGCAGAAACCCGAGTTTACGTCTGAAGTCTTGGTCAAAGTCGGAGAGGCCTTACAAAAACAACTGAATATTGGCGCATGGCGTGAAGTCAAGCTGTATCTGCGCCTTCTCGGTTGCCTTCAGGGCATGTTTGAGGGAGATGGCATTTTTCCATTGCTTGAAGAACTCTTCTCCCGCGCAGCCGACTTGCAAATGAAGTCTTCCGAAGACGTAAGCTTTTTGACGGTGCTGTCTCTGAACCCTGCACTAACCCAGCAAAACAGTCCTTGGGCCTCGAACTTGTCAAGGTTATCTTGATGACACTTCCATACGCCATGGCATCTTCGGCAACGGGTTTCGAGAATCAGGCCAATGCTCTGCTGGAGAAAACAGATATCATTGCCTCGACTGCCCATCCTCTCGAGTCGCTGGTCGATCCATTCCCGAACCGCGAAGTCGGAGCGCCTGCTGGTTCCGAGAGTGCTCTTGCGCTGCTTCAAAGACACATGCAAGACGAGGCCAAGAATGCTTGGGAGTTGGCCTGTCTGCCTCGGCCGTGGAAAGGGCAGCGCTCGTCTGAAGAGGAGGATGCATTGGGTGGGGCGCAGAAACACCAGTTCCCGACCGTGACTGTCCCAGAGACTGTTCCAAATGGCCCTCGGCCACTTTTCCCGGAGATTTATTTCTCAGTCTATCGCGAACAAGATATTGAGACGGTCCCTCCTGTGTCTGATCCCGCGGCACTCCTGATTCGAGACGCTTTGTCCGACACAATCAACGTCCTCGACTTCAATCGAGCGGTGGCCGCCAAATTTCTGATCGATGTCGACTGTTACTTTGCGCCGGATACCTTTGTGAAAAGGGCCACGCCATTTGACAAGTTGCGGGAGGTCGCCGGGGACAAGGCAACCTGGAAACCAGAGGATGTTGTTGTGGACGCGGCATTTTCTCAGCTGCTACAGTTGCCTGGCCCTGAGCATAAGTTGGTGTACTATCATTCGGTGCTCACTGAAGCATGCAAGCTCGCGCCCGCTGCGGTTGCACCAAGTCTGGGACGGGCAATCCGCTTTTTATACAGGAACGTGGACAAGATGGATCTGGAACTCTCTCAGCGCTTCCTGGACTGGTTTGCCCATCATCTCAGTAACTTCGGTTTCACGTGGAAATGGACTGAATGGTATGCTGCGACCCCTGCCACTGCCTTGAATCTTCTAACTGTCTTAGGGTCGATGATGTCAATCTACCTGACGTACACCCAAGAAAGGCTTTTATTATGGACGCCTTGGACAAAGAGATCCGACTCAGCTTTTCGAAGCGCATCAAGGGGACCCTACCAGAACCTTATCAAGCCCTGATCTCGGAAGCTAAAGAAAAGGACGTGCCTGATTTCAAATACGACGATGAATCCACGCCCTTTGCTGCCGAAGGAAAGGAAGTTGCGCAATTGATCCGACGCAAAGCCACCAGCGAGGAATTCGATCCCATCCTGGAAAGAGTGGAAGAAGAAGCAGCAGCGTCAGGACTGTCCGACCCTTCTGTTGTATCGACGGATGTCTTTGTTACTTCGATGTGCTGGATCGGATCCAAATCGTTGTCTCACGCTCTAGCTTGCATTGAACGGTGCAAAGAGCGTCTGTTGGCGATAAGTGCTACCAGCCCCGCCTGCAGGAAGCAAATCATCACCTCCGTCGTGGACTACTGGAAAGATCAACGTGGCATCGGAACTATCCTCGTTGACAAATTACTCAACTACCAAATCTTGACCCCCGAGAGTGTTATTGAGTGGGCGCTTATTGACCATGTCTCCCGCGGCACACTCCTCGCCACCACATGGTGTTACGAACTTGTCAGCAACACAACTCGCAAAGTAGCCGGGCGGGTTCGCAGCATCGTGGCCGCCGTCCGCTCGCCTGGTCTCTCGGACGAACAGAGGTCGGAACTCCAGCAAACATTGAGTCGCGAACTCGAGACCATGAAGTCGCTTTTTGCCACGATCGAAGACGCGGTGGTAAGCATCAGGGACGGGAATCAAGACGAGATGATGGAGAGTTCTGATGCGTTACGTGCCGAAGACGAGGAATTGCTGAAGGCGTGGGGTGGGCGATGGGCCAGGGTATTCCATCGAAAATACGCGGTAGAAGAGAGTTGGGTTCGGGATGAATTAGCGAAGCCACTGCCAGTAGCGGCAGAGAAGCCCACTGAGGATGAGGTGATGAAGACGGACGAGACGGAGAATGGGGCGAATGGTGTGGCGGCGGTGGTAGGCGCTGGAGAGAATGGAGCAGCAGATGCCGCCGATGGAATTGAATAGATGTGGCACAGGGGTTCAATCTCACAATCTTGGGAGGGCGGAATCTCCTTGGGAAGTTTTGTCCGGGCGGGTGTCCAGGTCTTGGACATCCAGTGTGTGGAAGCCCATGGGAGGAAGACGAAAGTGCCTCGAGCCGCATCCTGGTGAAGCAGGAAGGAAAGAAAGACTGTCACCATCATTCGTTCTTCTACATACAAGATTCGGCCTCTGGAACTGTCACGACTGTCAAGGAGGAAAGGAAAACTGTACACCAACTAGCCTAACTACAGATGATTTTTGCACCTTTCTTGTATCACGTTGTTTTACCATGACAATGGCGATGGCGATGGCGATGGCGATGGCGATGGCAATGCAGAGAGACATACAAGACATACAATAGCTATGTAGCTGCAGCGGAACAACCCGTTAACCGTGAGACTAAGCCCGTGCCCTTCAACCCCTTAGCCGACGCCACCGACAAACCCTCTG